>NC_141928.1:3361875-3522187 GCF_057802395.1 Ceratotherium simum simum | reverse complement strand
GAGGCTGAGTTTGCCAGGGAAAGAGGGGAAGGAGAGGGCTCTGGAAAGAAGACACAGACTGTGCAAAGGCCCTGGGGCAGGAAAGAGCAGCACCCTCCCAGGACTGCAAGGAAGGAGAGAAGCACAGGAAGGGCTGGAGGCTGGGATACTGGTGGGGGTCTGAGAGGCTGCAGAGGCGAGCAGTGTGGGGTGGGGGGCAGGAGGAGGGGGCAGGCAATGGGATCAGATTCCACGGGGCAAAGGTGGGCAGCATGGAGGCGGTGGCCCAGGGAGTTGCTGTGGTTGTCCAGGTGGGATGTGGGGCTGGCCTGTGCTGGGAGCCGTGGACTCACCACCCTGGCGCCCTTCCAGGTGTCCAGCAGCTCCTGCCCTGCCTGTCCATCCTGTCCAGGGCCCCAGGTGCTGCAGTTAAGGAGGCTGGAGCGTCCTCTGCCATGTGTCTCCTCAGGGAGGCACCCAGCCCAGAGCCCTCTCCAGGCAGCCTGCTCCTCCCCAGCCGACCCTCTCGACCCCTGGACGCGGGCAATGCTCTGGAGAGAGGCGGGATGGGCTGGGTGTGTAGGAGATTTGGGGATGCGGCTGTGGACACACATGCTGGACGCCTGTTGCCCAGACATGGACCATCCTGTGCCAGGCCTGGAGGGGGCCCTGGGGGAGCCTGGGGGCGACCGAGCAGGAGGCACCCCCCAGGGCCACCCTAGGTGAAGGAGGCTGGGGGTCACTGCTGTGTCCTTCGGCCTCGCTTCAGTTGTCTCCCTCCAACCTTGATGGTGGTGAGGGGCAGCAGTGTCCACCCCAAGGCCAGCTCTGTGCCAGCTCGGGCCTCCCCAGAGCCACAAGGCAGGGGGTGTTCTCCTGTTTTGGATGAGGAAGTAAGCACAGGGTGGGATCACAGCAGGGGGGTGGGTGTCATCTTTTAGGTTACCAGCCCGGGCCCCAACCTGGACTCTCTGTGGACAGTGAGGGCACTGCCCCAGAGGCAGGCGTGACTGAGAAAGTCCCCCGGGGGCAGGGGGGGGGTGTGGATGCAGGAGGAGGCCTGGATGCTGCTGCCAGCCCATTCTTGGCCCCCCCCCCCCCGCCCAGCGTCCTGCCCCTGACCCCTGGCCCTGGTGTTGCCGGGGGCCCCGGCAGCCTCTGCTATTTCCGGCCCTGCTGAGCCTGGGCCTGACGGTGTCCCAGCTCCCCGCAGCTCTACGCTCAGCCCACTGCCCGCAGAGGGGAGAGCCACGCTGGACCCCTGGGCACCTCCTGCTAGCCCGCCGCAGGCCAGACTCGGGGTGGGGTGCGGCTGGAACTCGAAGGTGGGAAGGGGCCGGCTCTGCTCTCGTGGAGCCCTCCGTCCAGGGCGGTGCAGAGGCCCCTGCAGCTCAGACTCCAGGGTCCCTCCATCCGGCTGAGTCTCTGCTTTGAACCTGGGGGCAGGTGAACCTCTGCGCGAGGAACCCGCAGCCGCTGTAACGAAGGGCCACAGACTGGGTGGCTGAAAACCACAGGAATCTCTCCTCTCCCGGTGCTGGAGGCCAGAAGTCCAAGACCAAGGCGTCAGGCCCAGCTCCTTCTGGAGGCTCCAAGGGAGGGTCCTTCTGCCTCTCCCAGCTCCTGGTGGCCCCAGGTGTCCTGGGCTTGTGGCTGCGTCCCTCCAGTCTCTGTGTCTGTCTCCACACGGCCTCTCTTCTTCTCCCCGTGTCTCTTACAAGGACACTTGTCAATGGATTTAAGGCCCACCCTAATCCAGGATGATCTCATCGTGAGATTCTTAACTTAATTACATCTGCAAAGACCTTTTATCCCAATAAGATCACATTCTTGGGGTCCAGGGGACATGTCTTTTGGGGGCCACCACTCACCCCGCTGCCCTCTCCAAACCTCGGTTTCCGCATCCGTGAAATGCGGATGTCGCGAAGACTGGATGGGCTGGGCGGAGCAAGCAAGCGGTTGCTTTTTCCTGTGCCCAGGCCCGGACCTCCTCCTCCTCGACCCACAGGGGGCTCGGTCCCTCCCAGGTGATGATGCTCCTCCCTGGGGATCAGGACTGGCTTTGGGCCCCTGCTCTGTCACCAGTCATTTTGTGACCTTGGAGAAGTTGCTCCTGCATCTGTGAAATGGGAAGGATCTTGCTGGGGAGGGGCCATGGGCCTTTCAGACTCTGATAGAGGCCTGTTCCCTCTCTAGGAAAATGCAACTGTGTGCACATACTCGCGCGATTCAAGGGGCAATTCACAGACCCAAGAATCTGGGTTCATTTCAGGCTTAAAATGCACCATCAACCTCTCCATCGGGCCCAGAACGAAATGCTGAGGCCAGCAAGGCTCTGCAGGCGGCCGACTCTCCTGACTACATCCAAGCAGCTCTGTCCCTCCAACACCCCGACCCTTCCCCTCAGGGACTGCGTCCACCTGCGCACGCTGCTCCCCCTGCCTGCACGCGCCCCCCACCCTGCCGGTGCCTTCTCTCCTTCCAGGACGCCCTCACCCCTGCTCCATTCCCTTCCAGGCGGCCACACTGTGCCTTCGAGTTTGCAGTCTCCCCTCCCTGCGCCCTGAGGCAGTGCTCCCTGTTGAGCCCCTGCTCCTAGCCCCGGGGGCACAACCAGGGGCCTCGTGCCAAGTGCACAGTCACAGTCTCCCGGCTGGGACTGCAGGCAGGGAGGAGGAGGGGGTCTCCGGGTGGCGAGGGCAGAGTCAGAAGAGGGAGGCCGGACCCTGATGTGGCGGGCTGGTGGAGGGGCATCCGCGCGCCACGGGTGTTGCTTACATGGGCTCTGCGCCCACCTGGGCCCTGGCTGAGAGTGCAGAGGACCCCCCAACGCCGCACAAGCGGGACAAGCAACCTTCCTGCACCAGGGACCCCCAGGCCCACTGTGTGCCGGGCCTGCTGGGAGGCAGAAACGGCCCGCCAGACCCAGCCGAGGGTCGCACCTTGAGATGGGGACAGACACTGCCCAGGCGTACATCCTCGAGTCTGAGGGAGAAAGGGAGGGGCTGGGGGCCAGGCTATAGCTCCCCCCAGGGCGCCTGGGCCCAAGGTGTTGCTGTGGTTCTTCTCTCTGCCAAATAGGCCGGCAGCTCCCTCTGGCCAGCAGCCCCCGCCGGCCAGCCCCCTCATCTCCCTGCTCCCGGCCAGCAGCGCCCCCGCCCGTGGCCAGCAGCCAGCCCCGTGGTGCTGCCCCAGGCTCCCTGCAGGGCTGGCTCACGGGCTCGCTCACGGACAGCTGCGTCCTCTCGTCTCTTCCTGCCCGGTTCTCTCTCTTATTTATTTAGCCTGGAGTAACCCCTGGTCTTGCCTCGGCTCAGCTGGGAGCCAACGTCCTCCGCACTTGGCCCTGCGACCTTGGGTTCTGGTTCGCGAGCTCCTCTTCCCTTCCAGGCTGGTGTCCAGGGTGGGCCCGAGGGACCTGTCCACGCGGCCCTGTGCTGACCGCATCAGGCTGCAAGAGTGGACTGAGCGCGGCCGGTGCTGCCGACTGGGGCCAGACCCCCCTCCCTGCCGTCTCCTCCTCTTTAAGACGGGGGTGACCGCGCCGGCCTCGAGGGGCCCAGCAGGCGTCAATGAGACAAGATGCGCACAGTCAGACTGGTGCCCGGCGCACAGTAGGCACTCGAGGAGACGGGAGACGTGCCCCTGCCTGGGCTGAAGGGGTTTTGTCTGAGTGAAGGGCGCATCTCGGGGTTCCAGGTACGCGAGCGAGCCCTCAGGTGGGGGCACTCACGGCAGGAGAGGTGAGTGCATGTCTGGCATTGATGGGTGTCACCTTCTAGAAGGAGGAGACTGGCGATAACACGTGGACAGATGAGGAAAATACTTGGACTGAGAGGCTGGGGCTGATTTCGGTTGGGCGGTCAGGGAAGCCTTCTCCCAAGAGGTGACCATTCGGCTTCCGTCTGAAGGCCCAGAAGGAGGCGGCCACGCAATGATCTGGAGAAAGGGAATTCCAGACCCCGGGGCCAGCATGAGCAAAGGCCCTGCGGTGGAATGAGCTTGGTAGTGAATCCAGGAACAGGACGAAGCCAGAGAGGTGAGGGTCAGGGAGGGCATTGGCCCTCCTGCCGCAGGCGTCTTCGGGTCACAGACCCTCTCTCATCCTGACACCAAGCAGGCCACCGCGGACCTTCCTGGCCCCCAGGCTCCTGATGTCTGCAATGTGGCCCCAAATCTATCAGCCCCTGACTGCTCGTCTTTCCCTGCACCTCACGCCTTCTGTCCCCCCGCCCAGCTTCAATCAACGCCCAGGGTGAAGGAGAGATGCACCCACAGGCCTGGTTCCCTCTTGTGACACTGCGATCCCCCCCTGGGGCCCTGGACTCTGCCCTGTCACCTCTGTGCTGTCCCCCCACCATGCTGCGCCTCCCTCTCATGGTGTCCTTCTGCTGTTGTAGCTCCCATCCACACCTGGAACCCCTGGGTTGTGTGCCCCTCTGGTCATCACCCCACTTCTCTGCTCCCTTTACAGAGAGACCCCTTGAGAGGCGTGTTCCCCTCGTAGCCCACCCTCTCTCCTGTCCCCGTTTGCCCAGGAACCCCTCCACTAGAGCTCGGCTGCCCCTTCTCCAAAGGTCACCTGTGACCTCTGTGTGGCCACGGCTGGTGGTGCAGGCCCCGGTCCTCTGACGGAACCTCGAAGTGCTGCATAGTCACCCCCCTCCTCTCCCCTTCCTCTGAGGGGCCTCCGGGACCCCTCCCTGCCAGGGCCCCTGCCCCTCCTCTGGGCTGCCCATTTTCTCCTTGGCCTCTGAGTGCCCACGGACTGGGCTCTTCTCCAGCTGTCCTCACTCTCAGAGGCTTCCTTCAGGCCACACTTCTAGTTCCTTCCAGGAGCCGACGACCCCACACCTCTCTCTCCAGCCCCGGCCTCCTCCACACTGCGCCTGAGCGTCTGCGGGCGCCTCCAGCTCGGCGTGGCCAGCATGGAAGTCTTGATGCCCCCTGGCCTGCCGCCCCCCGGCCAGCTCCCCTCTTCCCCGTCTCAGATGGATGTGAGGGAACAGAGAGGGAGAGACAGCTGGTCTCCACACCCGCTCTGGACTGAGGACGTGAGGGACAGCAAGTGTCCCCAGCAGCCAGGGGGGCTTGGTTAGACCCCAGCGAGCACCTCTTCTCTGTGACGTCCCCCCAGGACTCACATCGCTTTGGGGTCACTGGAGGGTCTCACGGCCTGGTGGTCAGCGCTGGGGGTTGACCTCCTCTCACGCTCAGGGGTCTCCCCAAGAGGGGCGGGCCAGGGCAGGGTCTGGCTTCCCTTCCCCGCTGCCATGTGGAGCAGCTCCGCCGGGGTCCAGCTCGTGTGTCAGGGTGGTGGCCGAGCTGAGTATCAGTTCATCCGCTGAGAGGGCCGTCACCTGGCGGCTCAGAGGCCACTGCCCGTAACTGAGCCGGTGTCGCGGCACCAGCCCTGGAGGGCCAGGTTGCAGCTGGGCTCCAGTTTCACCCTCAGAGACCCCGGGGCGGGCGGGTCAGGTATCACTGCCCTTCACAGGTGACATGTGTTCACAGGTGAGGGGCCCGAGGTGGAGGGACCTGCCCAGGATCCCGCAGCTGGTTACAGACACGGCCGGCGCCATTCTATCACCTCTCCGGGCTCCGTGGAGAGCTTTGGAAAAGCAGTAAGTGTTAGTGTTTAGTTATTGTGAAAAAAAAACCCAAACAGATTCAGTATACAAGAGATAGAGAGGACAGAAAAGTGAAATAGAGAAAATCAGTTTAACCACCCAGAGACCACCCTGTCGACATTCTGACGTATATCTTAGTGCCATTTTCCGTGTGTGTGCGCACATGTGTACAGCGTAAATCTGTATTTACACGTCACTAGGACTGTACCTTACCCCCGCCTCTACCTCACTTTTTCACATAATTGATCATGAGAGTCATATACAACTTGAAACAACCAGGAGGTATCACATTGTATCGAATTCCGTAATTTATTCACCACCCCCATGAACTGTTTTGACTGTTTTTGTCGTAAGGAACAAACCAACAATCGGACACCCTCGCCCACGTCTCTGATGGAGAGAGCCAGGAGGGAAGTCCCTGATGTGCCCAAGTGTGACTCTGCAGGTGTGCAGAAGCCACGTTTCCTTCTAGAACAATAGGGAAACTGAGTGTCTTTTCCCTCCGTCTCATTAATTTTAGGTATTGACAAAAAAACCACTGCCAATTTGGTAGGGGTAAAGAGATGTCTTTGTTCTTTTGACTATTAATTTTGAATTTTGTGAAGGTAAACATTTTGAAATGCTTATTGATTATATTGCAGATTGGTGTGCCTGTCTTTGCCCATTTTTCCCCTAATGGGATAACCATCTTCTTTACGCATTTGCAAGAATCCTTTATATACGAATAATATAAGATATTTTTCAGCAGTATATGTTGCAAATATTTTTCCAAGTTTGCCTTTTGTCCCTCAGCTTTGTCTGTAACTGTTTTTCGCATTTCAACATTATTTTCTCCATGCAGTCCCCTTGCTCTGTCCTCAATGGTGGGGGTCCCGGTGTGGGCCAGGTGGGGGCATTGGTTGGTGAGGCCGGGTAGGGGGCTGCTCGCTGAGATTGGACTCCGAGCTCCGGGGGGCTTTCCTGCCGGGTGATGCGCCGTGCTGTTGACCCCTTCCTGGAAGTGCATTTCGTGGGGGGATGGTTTGGGGTCAGCCCTGGTGCCTCTTGTCAACCTAAACAGGACATTCTGAGCAGTAACAGAGATTACATTTGTTTGTTTGCTGGGAACGAAAGATACGCGAGCGAGTGTGTGTAGGGAAAGGGGGCAGGACTCATCCAATTAGCAGTTTTAAAAAAAGCCTTTTGATTCTCCTTAAAAATCCACTTCCTTTCCAGAGCAGCGCGGGGCCTGGGTTCCTGAGTGCTCAGCTCTCCGGGTGTCATGGGAGAGAAAGTCCTTCCAGAGGGGACGCCACAGGCTTGAGGAGTGTTGGCGGAGGGCGGCACATGAGTGTCCAAGGCAGACGGGTCCCTAGGGCGCCCAGGCCCACCCTGCACCGGGGGGTTCCCAAAGGCAGGCGAGGATGGGGGTCCTTGGCCCATTTCTAGCGCATTCCGTCAAGTTGGATGGAGGCCACGTTTGCTCCGGACAAGCCCTCTGTGGCTGACACGCTTTCCGGCAGTGTGCCCTGGGTGGCGACCACTGCTGCTGCCCGTCCTCAGGCCTGTTTACAGAGGCGCAGCTGAGGCCCGGTGATGCGGCCCAGGTGCCCGGAGCCACAGAGCGAGTGAGAGGCCTCGGCGGGACTGGAATCCTTCTGCTCCTCCCTGGGGTGGTCCCTGCCCCCGCCCCCCGGACTGCCGGGGAAACAGAGACGCCTCTCGCTGCTCAGCTGTGGTCACTGTCTCATCTCTAGTTACGTCCGCTTCCATGGGATGGGGAAGAGGCCTCCAGCATAGGGTCAGGACTGCAAGGATCACACTAAATAATGAGAATACAGTCGCCGGCAGTCGCCGGCACACAGTAGGGGCTCAGTCAATGCTGATGATGGAACAGAGAAGCGTCGATTCACATCACAGTGTGATTGTTTTTACTTTAACAATCCCTGAGACTCTTGGCCTGGGGAGGAAGGAATAATTTAATGGCTCTCATGACGAGCCTGTGGGGGCAAGTACCTGCCCCCCCAAATGTGTAAGACTTTAGCCAACCGGGAAGTGGTTGGATGTCCGACCTCCTAGGGGTGCCCTGGAATGGGCCCACCTTGCTCGTCCCCACCACCCCGCTGGGAGACAAGGACGACATCCAGTCACCAGGTCCGTGGACACCTGGGGACCAGGCACCTTGGCACAGAGCGTTGCCCTGGGGTCCTAAGGCCTGGTTTCAAACCCTGGCTCTGTCTTTCTCCAGCTGGAGCCTTGGTGCTCTCGTCTGTGCAATGGGTCTGCCCGTCCCATCCGTTAGTGAGAACCGTGGGGCAGGTCTGTTTCCCTGGAAGCGTTACACAAATGCGGAGTATTTCGATACTTTTTCCGTACTTCTCCCCTGCCGCTTCCTGGTTCTCTGGGGCCCTGGGTCAGAGGTCAACTGGTGCTCCTGAAATCATCTTCCGAGTCCCAGCCCCGGGTCGCGGAGATGACAAGGCACACCCGCTGCGCTTACTGCCAGCCCGTCCCGGGTACTGCGGGCTGGCTCCAACGCCCAGGGCCTGCCTCACTTCCACCAGCCCGGCCAGCAGACGGGCAGCTCCGGGCCAGCGCCCAGAGACTTTCCATCGGAGGGTGCTGGGTGGAGGCCACAGGAAGCCCAGCGTGGGGCTCTGCTCCCCTCACTGGCACACGCTGCCACACCCGTCCAGAGCCCTCTCCTGTCTGCACTGGCCATGGGGCCACATGGGGTCCTCTCAGGAGAGAGGGTCCAGAGCTTCTGGAGGGGTTACACCCACCCGAGTGGGCTGTGGGAGGGGGGTAGTGGGAGGCAGTGGTGTCCCCTGGTCCAGCCTTCCCCAACAGGAGAGAGGTGACCCCGAAGTCCCACAGGGAGTCAGGCAGAGCTGGCCCTGGAGCCAGGAGTCCTGACCCCCAGGCGGGGGTTGCTTGACGCTGAGCCAGGACAGCATTGTGAGGGTCCAGAGCCCAGGGGGCCCCCAAACACCCCTCGGGCAGACAGAACCCCCGCTTGTCTCCAAAGCCTCAGGCACGTGGAGTGTTTGGTTCTCTCCCCGTCCCTCCCACTGGAATCCAATTAATCAATAGAAGAATCTCTCGTGTCACACCTCTCCAAGCCCCGCGGGCTCCTACAAGATTGATTAACACAAACATCAATTTCTCGGGCTGCACGCCTCTGAAAACACGGCACTTTTTCAGATTGAATTGCTACTGTGCGCCCGGTGTAAATAAAGGAGCGGGAATAATGTGGAAGATTTGTTACTGTGTACGCTGCTGCTCGCTTCCCTCTCCTCTAGTGCTGTTGGGGGGAGGGGGCGGGGGAGACACGAGAGGGCAGGAGGAAAGGAGGGAGGGAAGGAGGGAGGGAGGCAGAAAGACAGACAGACTCACAGGCAGACAGAGGCCAGGGGAGAGGAGAGCACCAGAGAGATGGAGGTGGGCGATGGGGTCACAGGGTCCCGGGGAGGGAAGTACTAATTGGTCGTTTATTTTCCGGCAGTCTGTGCAAGCGCCAGAGCGGAGGGTGGGCACTGCCGGGCTTGTAGCAGCAGCTGGAGGGGTGGCCTGACCCTGGCGCCGGGCTCCCCTCTGCGCACCCTCCTTCCACCCGCTGCACAGCGAGGCCCGAGGGAGCCAGCTCCCCAGGCTGGGCCCCTGGGGGACGCAGGACCTGAAGGCCTTGCCAAGCTCGGCCCGACAATCGGAGGCCAGGAGGGCCAGAGCCCAAAGCAGGGAGGCTGGAAGCCAGGGTCCGGTCCAGGGACATGGCCCCCTGCGGACAGTGGGGGTCAGGGCCCAGGGCCCAGGAGGCTGCTTCACACAGTCAAGCCCCTTTGCTGTGAAGGTGACCCCGCGCCTGAGGCCCTTCGAGGGTGTCGCATGCGCAGGTCCTCTCCTTCCCGGCCTGGTCCTCTGCCGGCACAAACCTGCTCAGGCCCTGAGCTGCCCTGCGCCTCTGAGCTCCCCGTCCCCTGCAGCGGAGGCACCTCGAGACCCAGAATGTGTGTGGGCCGCAAACGCAGTTTTAAATTTCCTAGTAGCCACATAAAAAAAAAAGTGAAAAGAAACTGAGATTAGTTTCAATAATATTTTTTCTGTAACCTACGTACCTCATATACGATCATCTCAACACACAATGACTATAAACAGTGATTCATGCATTTATTTCTCTCCCGCTCAGTCTTCGTGATCAGGAGCGTGTTTCACACTCGCGGGGTCTGGGTTCGGCCTGCGAGGTCGCAGGTGCTCCGCGGCCAGTGTGGGAGTGGGGCCGTGGTGGACGGTGTGGGTCTGGACCTGCCTTGGCCTTCCAACACGGGCACCCCGTTTAGTCTTGGTGACAACCCCGCCTGGGCGCTAGTGGGGTGCTCCCTTTACAGATGAGGGGCCGTGCCCAGCGCACAGCAAGGAGGGGCCCGTCCCCGTCGTTGAGGGCAGGAAGGAGCCCTGTGTGGAGAGAGAACCACACGTCACGGCCAGAATCCCAGCTCCCGTCAGCTCCAGGCCGCCCTCCACTGCCCGCTCCCCAGCCGCGGGGGCTCCGGGGCCTCTGAGGGACTGAGAGCAGGGGCGGCAGCCAGGCCTTGGGGATTATTATCTTCGTTGTCCTTATTATTATTCCTCCTCCCTGTTGGAATCTAGCAGCATGACTTGGCTGGGGCAGAACCAGCACGCCCTTCACGGCCCACGCTGGGCGGCCTTCAGCCTCGGAGCTGCCGAGTGTGTGTCCGGGGCCTGGGAAAGCAGGTGGTGTGAGTGTGGCTGGTCCTGCCCTGTCCTGGGAGTGGGCGGGCGTGGGGGTCCAGCCGGCCCTGAGGCTGCCTGTCAGTCCGTCTGGACGTCGGCTGTCTGAAGAGCAAGAGCCCTGGACCACAAGGCAAAGCCACGTCCTTGCCTGGGGTGGGGGTGGGGAGATGATGGTGGGGCAATGGGGGATGGGGGTGTGGGTTTGTAGGAGCCGCAGCTGCCCGGGTCCTGGGCCCTGACTGAGGCCCTGCTTCAAGCCCTCCGTGGCTCCCCAGTGCCCTCTCAGTCAAGCTCGAGTCCCTCCCCTCTGCCCTCCAGACCCCGAAAGATGGCACACCACTCCGTCTCACCTCCAGGCCTCCATGAAGGCTGCTCCTTCCCCCTTCACAAGGCTGACTTCTGCTTTTCCCTCAGGACCTGGCTTCCTAACAATTTGGCAAACATTCCCCCGGGGGGCTCACCACGCGCTGGGCCCTCGGGATGCCCAGGTGGGGACCTGAAACCGGAGCTTGAAGTTGGGGGGTCCTGTCTTCCTCCTGGAGGCCCTTTTCTGCACCCCCCGATGGGGATGTGGGGCCTTCCCTGGGGTGGGGGGTGGTGAGCCTGGCACACAGTAGGAGCACACAGGACTTGGAAGCCCTCTGAGAATCCGGGAATCTCAGGCTCCATGGGGGCCTTACCGTTGTGGGATCCCCCTCTCCAGACACCCTTTCCCTCCCCACCCTCACTCTCTTGCTCACCTGAGCACCAACTTGAGCCGCCCTGACCTATGTGGAGGGGACGCACGTGTCTGCCGTGCCCGAGTCAGCTGTCAGGGCAGACGAGAGAGCGAGCAATGACAGGACTGAGTGAGGGGCTGAGCAGGCACAAGTGCGGGGTGTGCGGAGCACAGAGGCGCCTCCCAGCTCAGCCGGGGCATCCAAGCAGGCCTCCAGGAGGAGGCGGCTCCTGAAGCTTGAGTGGGTGTTACCTGGGGGAAGGAACCCAGCACAGAAACTCTCAGGTGGGGGGCGAGAGGGGCTGCAGGCCGGCTGTGGGCGGGGGGCTGGAGCCGGGGGTGTGGCCCCGGGGGGTGATGTGGCCCGGCCCAGGTGGGCCGAGGAAGCAGGAGAAGGAAAGCTTGGAGGGATGCTCAGAGGCAAAGGGGTGGATTGCGGTGGAAAAGTCAAGAACGGACCGGTGCTGCTTCACTCTTTGGAGAATCTCCCTCATCCTTTGCTGTGGCATTGCACAGAACCTTCTGGAAAGCAGGCCAGCAGAGGCCAGTTCGCCCCCGCCGTCTCCTTCATGCTGTTCCCGTCCTCCCCTGGCACCGTGAAGCCCCTGCTCTGCTCTTGATTGAGGAGAAGGGCTGGGGGTCAAGAAGATTCCAGCCCTCCGTGACTTCTTCCTTCCGGCCCAGCGCCTCTTCTGCGTCCGTTTCCGTGGCAGCCCTGGGTTAATTGGTTCTCTAGGGTCCCTGGTGGAGAGCTCAGAGCCTGTGGCTGACGCACTTTGCTTTCGGCAGCGGGGCTTCTGAGGGCTTCCTGGAATCAGAGGCCCCTCGCGAGGCCCGAGGACCCGGGGCCACGTGCTGAGGGTCCTGGGTGTCCTTGGGGGGTGCCACATCGTCTCCCCTCCGAGGGGCTGCCTAGAGGAGTCTTCCTCTCGATGTCATTGTCGTGTACAAGGAACACGCTCACAGCAATAGAAGGTGCGCTCCCGTGCCGTGGTGTGCGGGCGCTCCGGGCTCTCCTTTCCAGCTGGCTCCTCATGCTCTGCCTGCCTGCGCCCATTGCTGGCGCTTTCTCTCCCCTGGAGGCCCCGAGCTTCCTGCCTGAGTGACACCTGAACGTCCCTAATGTCCCAACAGGGAAAAGTGTCCAAGGAAAAAAACACAAGGTGACGAAGTGTGTATCTGCCACCTCCAGCCCTCCAAGGACCCCCCCAGTTCTAGGCCTGCCCCCCGATTCTCTCTCTGACGCTAGTTACCCCCCGGGAATGGGATGTGGATGGGCAAAACGTTATTATTTGTTGTCGTTGGCCCCGTGAATGAGTGCTGTCGCGATGTCCTGTCCTCGGCAGCCTTCTTGGCTGCCGTGGACTCTCCTCTGGCTGCCTGTACGGACTCAGTCCATCTCACGTTGAGTCTTCCTCTTTTCCTGCTGCCTTCTACTTTCCCCAGCATCGTTGCCTTTTCCAAAGAATCCTGCCTTCTCACGATGGGCCCAAAGCAGGCGAGCCTCAGTTTGACCATTTTGCCTTAATTTGCTCTAGGACCCACTTGCTCGTCTCTCTGGCAGTCGGGGGGATCTGCAGAGCACTCCTCCAGCACCGTTTTTCAAATGAACTCATTTTTTCCGTCACCTTCCTCACTGCCCAGCTCTCGTGTGGCTTTTTGTTCAATGAGCTGTATTAGTATTTTTATATAAACACTATTTTTTTAAAAATTGAGGTTTACATACAGTCAAGTGTGCAGGTTGTAAGCTTACAGCTCCACGAGATTTTACGTTCTTTTTGTGTATACTATTTAAAATTTAACAAAATGTAGATTTTAGAAGTGTCTGCCTGAATCCCCTCCCCTGTGCCAGGCAGAAAGGAGAGGACGCCACAGACTAGCCTCCTGGGGCCGAGAGCTTGGTTTCTTGTCCCCGGCCCAGTTCCTCACCGGAGTTGTTACCTGGGGTCAACCGGTGAGGGAACAGGCAGGAGTTGCAGGTGGGAGGAGACCAAGCCAGGCTCAGACTCGGGTCTCTGGACTCTCAATCCAGTGCTCTTTGCACAGCCACGCACTTCGTCTGGGTCCCTTCCCCAAGGGCCGATGCGTGGAGCCCGCAGCGTGCTATCAGCAGGCACGCGTGATGCGTTCATTCATTCTTTCATTCAGTCCTTCAACAAACGCCCAAAGCCTGTGATGCATGCCGGGCACTGTACCACATCCTTTGTGTGGCAGCTCCTTCGATACCTGGCGATGTGGGGCTGTAGAAGAGGAAAGCAGAGCTCAGAGAGGGTAAGAGATTTGCTCAAGGTCGCACAGCCAGAGAGTGGTGGAGTGGGGCCCTGAACTCAGGCTGGTCTCACCCCAAAGCCCCCAAACCCATTTCCTTAAACTTCCACCCCTTCAGTGGCTTGGCCCCAACCAGCAAGTCTTCGGCCACCTTCTCAGTGACGTTGGGGGTTCTCTGGGGTGGGGACAGCCCTTCTGCGGTACCATCCTCAGCAGGAGCTCCAGAGAAGGAGCTGTGGGCCGGGTGGCGGGGGTCTTGCTCTGAGGTGGGCTGGGTGGAGGAGGGGCAGAGGGGCTCTCAGCTGCTGCGTCTCTGCTGTGGGGTCACGTCTGTGCCCCGTTTCCTCCTCGGCTGGGGGGCTCAACGGGAGCACCGGGGTCTGGTTACCCCAAACTCCTGTTTCATGGAGGAGGAAGCAAAGCCCAGAGAGGGAAAGCATGCTGCTCCAAGTCACACGGCAGCTAAGCCGAGCTGGGCCTGGATCCCAAGAATCAAGAGGGTGGGTGAGGGCCGATGGCCGCCACTGCTGGTGAACTTCTGGTGGCATCATGTGGGTGAGTCAGGCTGGCTGCGGGCTGGGGCAGGCGGGCGGGTGGGCAGGCGGCAGGCACTTGAGTGAAGTGTGGCTAATTTGGTACAAGAACGCGGATGCCACAGGCAATTTCTGCATCTTGGAGAAAACAGGGAACAGTATGACGCTTGTTCCAGATGCAGCAAGAAGTGGGAGCCGGGGGGGATGCTGTACAAGAGGCCTGGTGTGTTGGTGGGACAAAGGTCCACAGGGCTCAGGCCCCCCCAGCCGCTTCTCCCGCCAGGGTGCTGGGGTGGGGCTCCTGCAGCCGGTGGACAAGGCAGATTCACTCCAGCACGCTGACAGGTCCAGGGAAGGCAGAGCCCGAGGACTGTGTCTACCAGTGGCCCCTGTGAACTGTCCACCCTGGGCCACCTCAACCCCAAGGCAGGACCCCAGGCTCACTCTCCCCCTTGCTCCCCTTCCCTTCATGGGGAGTAACAGGAGGGTCCTGGGGGTGAGAATGGTGTGAAAGGCCTGGCAGGGACAACCTGGGAAAAGGGGGTCTTTTCTGTGCCTCGGCCTGGGATGGGCTCGGCTGGGGGCACAGAGCTGGCCCCCTGGTTGGGTGTCTGTGCCTGTGCCTGGGTTACAGCTGGCTGTGGGGTGAAGCTGCCAGTTCAGGACTTGGCATTTCTCCTCAAAAGCATCCATGTCCCTCGTTCAGAAACACAACCACTCACCTAGGTTCTGGATGGGAAGGAAAGAAACAGAGAACCAGTGAGCGGGGTGCTTCAGAGCCGTCCCCGGGAATCAGACAGCTCGGCTCCAATCCTGGCTCCCCGCTTCGTTCCTTCCTGAAACAATACGCCCCGGGCTCTCAGGGGAGCTCCGTGAGTCAAACAGGCAAGACCCCCGCCCTGCAGCATCCACTCTGACACTGGACCCTATGGCCTGGTGACCACAGGGAATATGGGAAAGGGATCATAATACTCCCGACTTTGCAAGGAGTACTGGACACTGCGGAGACAGTGATCAGGAAGTGCTAGCCCACTGTCCCTGGTGTGTAGTGGGGGCTTCTTGACTGCTGTCATCATTATCTGCTTGGGCCAGCGGACACAGTGCTGCAGAGGTGAGAAATCCCTCATCTCGGACCATGGGGTAAGTGGCCCTTGGGTGCCAAGAGCTGCCGGAGCGTCAGGAAGGCCGAGGCCCTGATGCTGCAGGAGGCGGGATGGGCTGAGAAGGGCTGAGCTGGAACGGAGCATCCGGGACAGCCTGATGCTGCAGGAGGCGGGATGGGCTGAGAAGGGCTGAGCTGGAACGGAGCATCCGGGACAGCCTGATGAATCCTGGCTCATTTCCTCTCCTCTGAGCAGCTTCTTTTGGGATTGGCCTGGGGTGGTGTGACATCTCAGCCAGGATACCGGATGTGGAGTCCCAGAGTCCCAGGTGATGTGCCCCTTCTTAGATGCTCCCCAATCCCTGATTACCCCGTTCTCCCAGGGCCACACAGCTAGTATAGAGAGTAGCTAAGAGCGAGAGAAATGACAAAATATTTGATTGAATGAAAATTAAAACATAGCACATCAGCTTTGTGCAATGCAGCTAAGACAATGTTTAAGAGAAAGTTTATAGCATTAAATGCTTATATTAAATAAGAAAATCAGTGATCTAAGCTTCAACCTTAGAAAACTAGAAAGATAAGCAAATTAAATTCAAAGCAAACAGAAGGGAGGAAACAGTAACGAGCAGACATTGATGAAATAGAAAACAGAAAGGCAACAGGAAAAAATAATCAATGAAACCAAAGCTGCTTCTACGAAAAGATTATGCATAACAGACAAATCTCTAATCAGACTGACCAAGAAAAAAAGACAGAAGACACAAATTATCAGTGTCAGGAGTGAAAGAGGAGACATCACTACAGATCCTATAGATATTAAAAGGATAACAAAGACTATTACAGAGCCAGCCCTGATGGCTTAGCAGTCAAAGTTTGGTGTGCTCCACTTTGGCAGCCCAGATTCAGTTCCTGGGCGCAGAACCACACCACTCGTCTGTCAGTAGCCATGCTGTGGCAGTGGATCACACAGCAGAATTAGAAGGACTTACAACTAGTATATATAACTATGTAATGCAGCTTTAGGGAGAGAAAAAGAAAAAAGAGGAAGACTAGCAACAGATGTTAGCTCAGGGCAAATCTTTCCGAGCCAAAAAAAAAAAAAAAAAAAAAGAAGAATATTGAAAACAATTTTATGCCCATAAATTCTACAACTTAGATGAAATAGACAAATTCCTTGAAAGGCACAAGCTACCAAAACTCACTCAAGAAAAAATAAGTAATTCTGTATACATTAAAGACATCGAATTTGTTGTTAAAAACCTTGCAACAATAACCACAAACAAACTCCAGGCCTAGATGACTTTCCTGGAAAATTCTACCAAACACATAAGAAAGAACTAATACCAACCATACACAACCTCTTCTAGAACATAGAAGAGGACAGAACAATTACCAACTCTTTTTATGAGGCCAGCACTATCCTGATACCAAAACCTGACAAAGATGTTACAAGGAAAGAAAACTACAGACCAATATGCCTCATGAACATAGACACAAAAATCCTCAGTAAAATATTAGCAAATCAAATCCAACAATATCTAAAAGGGTTAATACATCATGACCAATGGGATTTATCCTAGGAATGCAAGTCTCGTTCAACATTCAAAATCAATCAATATAATTCACCATATCAACAAATTAAAGAAGATACACCATATGATCATCTCAAAAGATGGGGGAAAAAAGAAGTGTTCAAAAAAATTGAACATCTATTCATAAAAAAGATCTTTCAGCAAACCAGAAAGAGAAGGGAAATTCCTCAGTTTCACAAAGGGCATCTGCAAAAACCCTATAGCTAACATCATAATTAATGGTGAAATACTGACTACTTTCCCTCCGAGATCGGGACCAAAGCAAGGGTATGCAGCATGATTACTACTGTTCAGTACTGTACTGGAATAAGGCAAGAAAAAGAAATAAAAGATATACAGATTAAAAAGAAATAAAACTACTTTTATTTGCATTTAATATGATCATCTATATAGGATATCTCATGGAGTCTATGAAAAAGTTACTAGAACCAATTAGTTCAGTAAAGTCACAGGATACAGGGTCAATATAGAAAAAAAGTTAATTGTAACTTTATGTACCAGAAGTGAATAGTTGGAAATTGAAGTTAGAAAAGAAAAAAAAAAAAAAACCCATTTACAACAGCGTCAAAAAAATTAAATACCTGCAAATAAATCTAACAAAACACGTACAAGATCTGTATGCTGACACTACAAAACACTAATGAAAGAAATCAAAGAAAACCTAAATAGGGAGCTGGCCTAGTGGCTCAGTGGTTAAGTGTGTGCGCTCCGCGTCGGTGGCCCAGGGTTTGCAGGTTTGGATCCCAGGTGCGCACCAATGCACTGCTTGTCAAGCCATGCTATGGCGGCATCTCATATAAAGTAGAGGAGGATGGGCACGGATGTTAGCCCAGGGCCAATCTTCCTCAGCAAAAAAAAAAAAAAAGGAGGATTGGCGTCAGATGTTAGCTCAGGACTTAACTCCCTCAAAAAAAAAAAAAAAAAGAAGAAGACCTAAATAAATGGAAAGATATTATATTCATGAATTGGAGGACTCAGTATGGTTAACATGTCAATTCTTTCCAAATCTGAGGTTTAATCCCAATTAAAATCTCAGTTGGAGTGTTTGTAGACTTCAACATGCTGATTCTAAAATCCACGTGGAAAGGCAATGAACCTAGGAGAGCCAAAAGAGCTTTGAAAAAAAGAACAAACTTGGAGGACCCCCACTATCTGATTTTAAGACTTACTTTAATGTTACAGTAATCAAGACAATGTGGTACTGGCCAAAGAATATACACATAGATCAGTGCAATGGAATATGGAATCCAGAAATAGATCCTCTATGTATACGGTTACATAGTTTTCACCAAAGGTGCAAAATAGCTCAATTTAGAAAGGAGAGTCTTTTTTTTTTTTGTCATAGCTGCACTTCCTTCTAGTTGCTGTATGTGGGACGTGGCCTCAGCATGGCTGGAGAAGTGGTGCGTCAGTGCGTGCCTGGGATCCGAACCCGGGCCGCCAGCAGCGGAGCGCGCGCACTTAACTGCTAAGCCACAGGGCCGGCCCAAGGATAGTCTTTTAAACAAATGATTCTGGAACAGTTAGGCATTTGTATGCAAAAAAATTAAACGACCCGTACTTTGCACCATATACAAAAATTAACTCAAAGCAGAAAATAGAACTAACTTTAATTCTAAAACTTTATAGTTTTATAACTTCTAGAAGAAAACATAGGAAAACTGTAAAACTTATAGAAGAAAATATAGGAAAAACATCTTTGTTACCTCGGTTTTGGTAAAGATTTCTTACATCTGACAACAAAAGAATAATCCACTAAAAATTTGATAAATTAGACTATCAAAATTTAAAAAATTAAATGGAAATACAATCCACATACTCAGAGAAGATATTTTCAAAACACAAATCTATCAAAGAGTTTGTATCCAGAATATATAAAACACTCTCAAAACTTAACAGTAACTAAACAACCCAATTTAAAAATGGACAAAAGATTTTGACACTTCATCAAAAGAATGTATTTTGATGCCAAATCAGTACATAAAAAGATGCTTAACATAATTAGTCATTGTGTCAATGCTGAATGAAATACCACCATGCACCTATTACAATGGCTTTTTAAAAACTGACAATACCAAGTGTTGGTGAGGATGCAGAGCAGCTGGAACTCTCCTACATTATTGGTGGTAGTACAAAATGGTACAGCCACTCTGGGAAATGGTTTCACAGTGTCTTACAAAGTTAGACATTTGCTTACAATATGATCCAGCAATTCCTCTCCTAGGTATTTACCGAAGAGAAATCACACAAAAATCTGTGCATGAATGTTTATAGCAGCTCGGTTTTTAATTGTCCCAAACCGGAAGCAACTCAACTGTTCTTCAAACATGGTATGGCCCTATAACGACATACTTGTCAGCAATAAAAATGAATGAGCTCTTGATACATGCAAGAACATGGATGAATTTCAAATGAATTATACTAAGTAAAAGAAGCCAGACTCAAAAGGCTGTATATTGTATGGTTCCATCTAAATTATCTTCTAGAAAAGGCACAACTCTAGAGACAAACAGTAGACCAATGGTTGCCAGTGACTGGGGGTAGGGGATGGATTTACTGCAAAGGGACCTGGGAAATTTTGAGAGGCGATGGATCTGCTCTGTATCTTGATTATGGTGGCAGTTCCGTGACTGTTTAAATTTGTCAAAATTTATGGAACTGTACACTAAAAAAGGGCGAATTTTACTATAGATAATTATACCTCAATAAACCTGACTTTAAAATAATCAATTTGGGAGAATTGACATCTTTATAATGTTGAGTTTTCTAAGTCATAAACACATTATGTGTCCTCCATTTATTTAGGTCTTCACTGTCTATTAATGAAGTTATTTTTCTCTCTAGAGGTCCAGTGCATATTCTATTAGATTTATTTCTAGGTACCTGATACCTTTTGATGTTCTTGTGGGTGGTATCATTTAAAATTTTTCATTCTCTATTCATTTACTTTCATTATATAGAAATAAATCTGATTTCGTATGTTGATATTATATCCAACAAACTTGTCAAACTCTTAGTAGTTCTAATTATTGATCTATAGGTTTTTTTTGGATCTTTATGTACACAATCATGTTATCTGTAAAAAATGACATTTTTGTTTCTTCCTTTCCGGTCTTTTCACCATTTTTTTCTTACCTTATTGCATAGGCAAGGGCTGCTAGTACAGTGTTGAACAGAAGTAGTGAGAGGAGAAATCCTTTGCCTTGCTTCTAATTTCAAAGGGAAAGCTTTCAGTGTGTTACCATTAAGTACAATGATTGCTGAGACCTTCTATAGATGCCCTTACACAGATTAAGGAAGTTTCCTTTTGTTCTTGGTTTGCTAGGTTTAGTTTTATTCATGAATGGATGTTGATTTTTCCCAAATGTCTTTGCTACATGTGGTAAGATTCTCTTCTGATTTTTCTCCTTAATGTATCAATATGGTGAATTATATTATTGCTTTCCTAATGATAACCCAATCTACATTTCTGGTATGAATACAATTCTTTCGTTATACACTCTCCTTTTTATTGCTGAATTCAATTTGCTAATATTTTGTTTTATATTTTTGCCTCTATTATATATATGAGTGACAGTCTCCTTTCTCCAAGGCTGGGACTGGGGTGAGGGCAGCAAGGAACCAGTGGTGAAGAATGCAAGGGAGCACCTGCTCTCACCCTGAACATGCATCCTTAAATTTTGTGCCCTTGGCACCTCACTCACCTCCCCCTAGTCCTGGCCTTATCTTTCTCATATGGTTTTGGTGGAGCTTGATTTTAAATTTATGCTACCCCCACAAAACAAACTGAGGACTACCCCCTTCATTTTCTGGGAGAGTTTCTGCAGGATCAGAATTACTGTATTTCTTACTGAAACTTACTGGTGACATCATCTAGACTGAGGTTCTCTACTTAGGAAGTTTTTTGTTTGTTTCTGATTTTTACTGATTAAATTCATGTAATGGTTATAGGACTACTTAGTTTTTCTATTTCTATTAGTTTTCTATTTCTTCTTGAGTTTGTTTCTATGAATTATTTTATTAATTTATTCTTAAAAATTGGCCCATTTCATCTAATTTCATACAATTTTCAAAAGTATCGGTATCTGGTTCATTCTTAATCGATGTTAGGCTTTTGTTTATGTCTTTGGAGACCCTAACCATTGTTATTTTAGTCTTCGTCAGACTGCTATACTAACTTAATTTCTTCTCTCTTCCATTTTTTCTTGTGATTTTAGAATGTTGTTTTGTGGGCTCACCCTGGGAGGAGTTGGAGTTTTGCTGGTTTTACATGCCTTTCTCCCCTTCTCCCTCTCAGACCAGCCCTGACCCGTTCTGTGTTTGTCCACCAGGCCCGGAGCCCCTAGTCCAGAAACAGGTCTCGAGGTGGTGTTTCTGCAGTGTCGAGACGCAGGGGAGACAGCAGACTGGTCCTGGAGGCCGAAGGCAGCTTGGCTGGGCTTCTCATTTTGAGCTTGTGGTCTCAGCCTTCCTCTGCCACCCCCAGCCCACCCCCACAGGCTGCAGCACTTCTAAATGACAACCTTGGTGCCTGGGTGACCCTGTTCTTTTCCTGCCTCCTCTTACAGACTGTGCCCTGGCCCGACCTGGACTCAGGTCTCCGTTCCCCAGAGGGGGTGAGAGAGTCCAGACCCCCCACACTCCTCAATCTGGGCCCAGCAGGCTGCAGTGCCCACACCCTCTGCCTTCTGTTTCTCATCTCTGGAGAATGTTTATCCTGTTTTCAGCCCCGCCTTATGTTTTGAGTCACCTGCTTGGGCTGGAGCAGTGGGGTGTGAGAAAGCGTGCACCCACGAGCCATTTGGGTCAAAAATCTCCTTTGATTTGGAGCGCAATTTGCCCCCTTCGCCTGTCTCGGCCTCTCCCCTCCAGAGTGGACGAGGTGGCCTCGCCCTGAAACCCTCAGCCTTTTCCAGCGTTTCCTGGAAAGCGGAGTAGCTTTCCCCTGAGACGCGGCTGCCCCCGCCACCCTGCAGTGCAGACGTGGCTGGGGTTTTCGTCACGTCGTTCTTCCCTCTACGCACAGTTCCGTCTCCGTGTATTCCTGCGTATGTTATGATAAGACGGGTGGCCTTCTTTCGGTTTCTCTCAGACTCAGAGCCCTCTCGCTGGCGTTCCCTCCTTCGCCTGCTGAATCTCCCTAACCCTTCCAGTTCCAGCGACAGGTCGCTCCCGAGAGAAGCCCCCGAGCCAGGTCAGCCCCCTGTCACGCTCCCCTGCATCCTGTCTTGCCTCCACGGCGTTTGGGGCCCTTGGGTAGTCAGCCCGAGGGGCAGTGGCCATCATCCTGAAGGCTAGCCCTTGGTGCCAGGCCTGCTGGAGGAGCCACTCCTCATCCATCAAACGCAGGACTAGACGATTCGAGCCCAAACTCCCCAGGCCTCCTTGCCATTCTCTGACACTGCTTCTGTGGGTGGGGGGGAGGACTGCAACAAGGCTGATTTTGTTCTTTTCTGTCCACCCCTGGGCATCTGGCTGCACAGGCCTCGTTCCTGCCGACTCGGAGCATCGCTCGCCTCCCCTCTCTGCCTCTGGCTGAAGGGAGGGCGAAGGCAGCTCCCACTTGGAATGTGCGCGCCTCGGAGGGCTCTTGGAGAGGTCCAGTGTGACTTCCTGTTTGAGGATCTTCTAAGTTTATGGAATTTGAGAAACGTTCTGTTAATAAAGGCAGAAGAAACCTTTGACCCCTCCTCCTCCCTTACATCCTGTAACAGGAAGCGAGCGATTCTGCCCCACCTACCAGAGGGGCAAGAAAACATCCCTGGGAGGAAGGCTGTTGCCTTTTCACCCCATCCTCTATCTGGAAAGTTCTGTGCCCTCTTCCCTGGAGGGATGATTAAGACAGTTGTGTGAGGCCTCGGGATTTTTCACTAAGGGCCAGAGCTCTGCAGAGACATGGGGCTGGGGGTCCCCCGTGCAGGGACACGGGGCCGGGGATCCCCCTCTGCAGAGACACGGGGCTGGGGGTCCCCCTCTTTAGAGACACGGGACCAGGGGTCCTTCTCTCACAGGGATGCCCGTTACAGGGGTGGGGAAGCTAGTGGGGCAGCAGATGGCGCCCAGGAATACCTGTCTGGAATGAAGCCCATTCTCAACCCAGGGCGGGGTGGGTGGGAGAGGCTATCCATTTGAGAGTTTTATTTACCTTGAACTACTCAGCCAAGCAGACACATTATTTAGGGACTAGAATAAAAAGCCATTCACTTTACTTCAATTGACCATTTAGTTCAATTTGTGTGTTACTGCAGGTAATTACTTCAGTAATAACGTGCGGTAATCGGCGCTGATTGGGAGCTGGCCTGGCTCTGTATTAACGCCGCGTGCGTATGTACTAATTACTCGTGTGTTACCATGGTTATTTGCGTGGACGCCGTGTTAATGACACCCTGGAAACACAAAGCAATAGCGGGTTTTGAATTAAATCTTTGTGTTCTCGTAGAGCTAAAAGTGCATTTCACATAAAATAATCATGAATAAAATGAGATCATCTTGGCGGAGTTGCCAGGAAGCTGATTAACTGAACTGCAGAAATGTGACTTTACCCTGCTCAAGAATTAGAGCCTCCCAAATGTTGTGGGGTTGCTAGGCAACCCCCCAGGTGACATCACTCACACGCCGCGCTGCCGGCGATGTCATCTCTACATATTTATAGTGCCTCTGTGGAGAGGGTGTGCATTATAGAGACGACATTATTTTTCTCCCAGATGATGGGTATGAATGGCGGGCGGGCCTCCGAGGGCGGTGGAGAAAGAGAATTTGGGAACACCTGTGTGATTCTTTCTCGGGGTGATGGACGCTATATTTCCACCAGGTTACACTAATGGGTCCCAATGAAAAGGTGCGTGTCCCAGTGCACATCTGAGAGCTTGGTCAGCGGAGGCGGCCATCTGCCTGTGAACGGGCAGCTGGACATGTGCCCAGCCCTTGGGGAGGCAAAGACCCCTGGCCGCAACGGGCCCTGGCTCCCTGCTCTAGCCTAGAACCGGCACCAGGAGGGAATAACCAGAGCGGTGGTGCTGAGGAGCCTGTTGCGGAGGCATTCAAGGGGAGGCTGGACCAGTAGAGCAGAGAGGAAAAGGGGAGGTGGGAGGTCAGGGGGAGTGCGGTTGGCCGCACAGGCTGACCAGTGGTAGCTCTCCGAGTTGTAAGGTTCTCTGGTTCTGTGACCGTGCCTCAGTGCCCACTCTGAGCCAGGCTAGCCACACAGTCAAGGCCTCGGAGGGGGCAGAGGCGAGTCGATTCCGGGGAGGAGCGAGCCTTGCCATGCAGCACACAGAGGAGACCTACCCCATTCCGGGGGGCTGAGGGAGGGCTTCCTGGAGGGGGCTTTAGAGGGGCAAGGCCAGAGCTCAGCCTCCTGGGCCTTGAGGAGGTCTGGACTTCACCCTGAGGGTGCTGGGGAGCCACGGGGGCTTCAGCAGAGGAGGCGTGCGGCTCAGCCTTCCCTGAAAATCAGCTTCCTGGGCTGCGGCACGAAGGACTGGGGGCGGGGATAGGAGTCAAATGGACTTGCTCTCTAGATTTGGGGCCAGGACAGCTTCAGAGCCGCTCCTGCCTGGCCACCGACTTCCCTCCGTGTGGGCTCATTCCCAGCAACCTCTGACCCGGCTGACCCCAGCAGACCCCACACGCCCCTCGGCCGCTTCTCTTGCCTAACGCCTCCTCCTCTCCCCCCATTTAAGTCAAGGGCCCGTCAGAACAGCCCTCCTCAAGGTCAGCGCTTTCTTGCTTCTCTGGCCTTCGGCCTCCCTCCACCTGTCCTCCTCCTCCCTCTCCGTCTCCCATCTCCCGGGAGCACAGGGCTCAGCCCCCCGTGCCCGTCCCCCAGCACCTTCCCTAGACCCATTCCTTCAAATGCCATCCGTATGGTGATGGCTCCACATGTGTTTACCCAGCTCCAACCTCCACCCTGAGATCCAGAATTTTGCACATCCAACCGCCCACTCAACACCTCAACGTGTCAACATACTACAACGTTAATTGTAAGATTACCTGGCACCTCAAAATTGGCATGTCCAAACCAGAAACCTGATCTTCCCTGTGTCTGCCCCTCCCTTAAATGTCGCCATCATTCTCCATCTGGCCCTGCTGATCCTGCAACACCCTCTTGGACACCCTCAGACACTGTCTTCTGTGTCCTCTCTGTCCAGCCAAGTTGCTCATTCCCACTTTGGGACTTTTGCACCTGCTGTTCCCTGGCCTGCAGTGCCTCCCCAGATGTTCTCGTGGCTCACTGCCTCCCTTCATGAGCTCTGAGCTCAAGGGTCCCATCCTCGGGGGCCTGCCCTGACCCCCCACTCCGTTCTCAGTGGCTGAGTCTGCTTGCTTGCTGTGTAATGTCCACCACACTCGTTGGAACCTGTATCCTGTATTTACTTACGAGCTGTCCATCTCCCACCCTAGAATGGAAATTCCACCAAAGTGGTGGATTTTCTGTCTTATTCACGTCTAAGTTCCACACGGAGTTGTTGAATTAATAACAAAAGTAGGTGGTGGTGTGACAGGCGAGGCTCCCAGGATGGCCCAGAACGGACAGCTTGCAGGGGCTCAAGTCCCTCGGCTCCCCAGACAAGGTCCAGAGAGCCACTCGGGGCCTCGCGTGGAGCTGCTGACTTCTTACTTTACTGAGTAAAGACACTCAAACTAAACTATTCCACTAGCCCAGTATCGCCACGACTTCATAAGACGGGGAGCATGGAA
This sequence comes from Ceratotherium simum simum, assembly GCF_057802395.1. Taxonomy (NCBI): domain Eukaryota; kingdom Metazoa; phylum Chordata; class Mammalia; order Perissodactyla; family Rhinocerotidae; genus Ceratotherium; species Ceratotherium simum. The sequence continues at coordinate 3,496,931 of NC_141928.1, read as the reverse complement.
GCACCGCAGAGCAGAGGCAGTGTGGACCCCTGTTCTTCTCTGTCGCTGACGGCAGAACGCTGTCACCACCGGAGCCCAGTCTGCGGGCTGGGACTCGCGAGGCCCTGGCACTCAGTCAGCCTCCGCGGGGTCCCGGGAACTGGGGCCGACGCCCGGGTCCCTGGCCGTCTGCTGACGGTGGCCTGTGGCTGTGCGTGCCCACGGTCCTCATGGTTCCCCACAGCTGTGTGCACACAGTTACAAGGCCTTTGGCAGCCAGACGAGTGTCCCAGGGGATCTGGAAGCCCAGCCGGCGCCGTCCGCGGTTTCATCATCGTGTGGCCCGTGAGCACATTGCGATTGGCATTCACGGGCCCAAAATGCCCTCCGGGGGTGAAAGCAGACGCGGCAAATGCTGGCTCTCCCCCATCCTTTGTCCTCTTCAGACGCAGCCTCAACACTCTCCGCCAACCCTCTCCTAAAAACCTGTTTGGGTAATTATTTAGCAAGGAAAATCTTGGCGTACTTTGGTTTACAAGTGGGGCAAAGATCCTCGGAACCTCTGCTCGGAGGACGGCGAGGACAGGGCGTTCCTCGGGCCCTGGCCTCTGACACACACAGTGTGGCCTCCGGCGTGGGGGGTCCTGCTCTCCGGGACCTCCCCGGGCTGTCTCCTTACCACGTCTGAGCCAAGCTGTGCTGCTCACAGGAGATGTCCAGACCCCTCCTGGACTCGGGCCCATTGTCCTCGCTACACAAACCAACCCAAGCACGTGGGCAAACCTGTGGTCAACCAGGCCGCAGCTCCGTGGAGGCCGCCCTCGCCGGGAGCTGCCTGGGCTGGCCAGGGCAAGGTACAGGGGTCCCCATGGACCAGCAGCAACCAGCAGATGCCAGTTCTCAGTGGGCCTCGAGGGCTGGGGGAGAGTTGGGACTGGCTTGGGGGACGAGAGGCCTTGGAAGTCTTAGAGCAGAGGAGCAAGGCGGGCACCGTTCTGCTTCAGGAAGAGAATGCAGGTGGCTTGTGCTGGAGGGCAGGGGAGGGCCCTTGGGTGGCTGGAGGAGGGCTGGGTGAGGGGAGCCTTGTCACGGCTCCTTGTTGTGGGGCATTTCCCCAGCCAGGCTCTGTACCCATTGTTTCATCCATCTCAACTCAGAGAAAAACTACCATGAACTTGTGGCACATGCACCCGTTTCGCAGATGAGGAAACTGAGGCTCGGAGAAGTGATGCCACCCAGGTGCTGGCCGTTAGCAGAGTCTGGGCTCCGGGTCTAACTCAGGAGGAGGACCAGACGGCGGTCCCTAGAGGGAGGGCATTGAAGGTGACCAGGGAGGTGCCTGGAGAGGACAAAAGCGTCCTCAGAGGGGTGTAGTGACTGCGGGCTGGGAGATGGGTCACGATTCTCAGTGCCCTGGAGTGGGAAGAAGGCTCTGGCTGAGAACGGGAGGAGTGCTAAATACTCCCCGTCTCTTCTTGCTTCCCTCCACCACAGGGGCCTTCACCCCTAGCCCAGCCCTCCTGCCCTCACCCGAGTCCAGCCGGCCAGGGGTGGGAGAGGGCAAGCAGGCCAGGGCTGAGGAGGATGGATGTCACTGCTAGAAGCAGCAGCAGCAGCAGCAGCGTCTCCCCAGCACCCCTGCCCTCCGGACCCAGAGATGGCCCAGGTGGGTGGTGTCCCCCTGGCAAAGGGGACCACATGCCTCTACTAGCTGCTGCTGACATGTGGCAGGAGTCATCAAGGGCAATTCCTTCTGGACCAAACATACAGGCTAGTGGACGCAGCCAAAACCCCGTGTTCATCTACCGAGTGGAGGCAGCCGTGTCCAAGACCGCTTTATAAATCACCTCTGTGTTCCACAGGTGGGGGTGATTAAAAACCCCACGGGGCCTTGAACCACCATGCATGGGGCCGGGGTGGGGGTGCTCTCACAGCCTGGCTTGGACTTGCCCTCTGGGGCAGGTGCGGGCTGGGTTTACAGCAGGAACAGTCTACAGCGGGGGTCCCTGTCCTCTGTGGTCGTGGACGCCCACCACGTGCCAGCTCCGGGGTCACGGAGCTAGTGTGACATGCTGTCGAGGCCCAGGTTCACTCCAGCCCTGCCTCTTGCAGGCCGTTGACCTCACACAGATCATTTCACCTATTAGAGCCTCATTTTCCTAACGGGTGAGCGGGGAGACCATCCTACTCAGAGGTTCCACAAGGCTTTTGAAGGTTATAGGGGAGACATGGACGGAGCAGCTGGTCTTTGATTCTGTAGGGAACAGTCTCTGTGACTCCAGGAGTTATCTAGTAGGTCAGCATTTTTGAGCACCTGCTACATGCAGTTTGCTGTACACGTGCCAGGAGCAAGGAAGAAGAGAACACAAAGGCTATGGTTCCAGTGCCGTGTCATTGTGGGGTGAGGGTCGAACCATCCAAGCCTTCCTGCAGAAGAGACAGCACACGTTGTGTTGGCTGAGGGGCCCTGCGGGGATGTGGAGGGATGTGGGATGTGTGCAGTGGTAGACAGGGAGGTTCCCTGGAGGTGGCAGGCTGCTAATTTAACCCTTCCTGCCTCAGTGTTCCCATCAGGAAAATGGGACTGGTGTTCCACAACTTTCTAAAAAGGAGTGGGAAGTAATAGAAAAACAAGGAAGTGGAAGGTGGGAAGTGTTTAACCTGCAGTCAGTGTGATGATGAAGGGCATGGATTCTGGAACTGTTCATCTGGGTTTCCATCCTGGCCCCACCACTTGGGAGCTGTGTGACCCTGTGGAATTCATTTTATCTCTCTGTGCCGTGGTGTTCTGGTCTGAAAAATGGGGATGGTGTTAGCCCCTGCCTCCCGGGCTGCTGTGAGGATAGAGTGGGGACAGCCACACGGCCTTAGCGAGGGCTGGCCCCAGCGGAGGCCCTTGCCTGTTGGCTGTCATCCCTGGGCATTTTGTTTTCTCTCTCTGCCCTCAGAGCAGGGCGGACTGTCCCCAAGGAAGCTGCTCACGCGTAGCCCCGCTCAGAGAGTGGGAGGTCGACCTGGAGTTACAAGGGGGTCGTGAGCTCCCAGGAGAGAAGCCCTTCTGAGCCGTGCTTGGAGCAGGTGAAGCTCTAGGATCATCCTCCTTCCTGATTCCCGGGAGAGGCCAAGGAGGAGAGAACACAGAACAAAGAGGCAACAAGAGAGGCCAGGGGCAAGGTTGCAGGTAAATTTCCTGCAGGTAGCTCGTCGGCCCCATCCATCAGCCTTGGACTGTGGTGGGAGGGAGGAGCGCCGACAGAGAGCACTCAGTCTGGGAGAGGCCCCAGCCCAGGGAAGCTGGAATCCCTGGTCTGGGGGGACATCCGATCTGATACCCCTCCCCCACCCTGAGTCCAGAGCCTCATTTCCCGGCTCTGCCCTGATGCTGTCTGCACCTCTTGGTAGAGGTGGGGAGGTGTAGGAAGGGCCCCCTACCCCTAGTCTAGAAAGAGAGTGGTGGGCCAGTCCACTTGCTGTGGATCCTCTCCTGGCCCCCACTGCTATTGGCTCCTGGTGGGCAGAGCTGGCTAATGGTGCCGGCCGGGGGCCCTGCCCTGTTCAAGGTTGGGCCCGGAACCCCTACTCTGCCACACCAGGGTCAGCCTGGGGTCGCTGCGCCTTGTGTGTGTTTGTAAGGGGGTGGCCGCCTGGTGGGGTATTCTGCCAGGCCGCCGGCGGGGATGGAGGGTTGGGATCCTCCCCAGAAGAGATGCTTTGGTCCTGCCTCTGATTCTGGTGTTTGAATTCTACGTGGGCCTGGAGGTGGCTGCAAATAGCCTAGGGCATGAGGGCACGGGGGACTCTGTGGGGTTAGGCCCCCGCCCCCCCGGGGAAGCTGTCAGCCCAGAGGAGCCAGCGAGGGTTCGGGGGTGGGAGGTGAGGGAGCGGGGCCCTGGCCAGGGAGGGCGAGACTTGGAGAAACAGCACCGAGTGTGAGTGGGGGCTGGCCCCGGCCCAGGCAGAGGGTCTGCACCCAGCGGCTTGCCCTCCCTTTGCTGGGTGACCTTGGGTGTCACTTCAACTGCCTCATCTGAAAATGGGGTGAGTGGCAGCCCTGGGTCACAGGATGCTGTGGGCACAGTGGGGACACACAGCAGGAGCTTCCTCAAAGCCATCAGCTGTTACTGGGGGAGCCAGAGGGGGCCCGAGCTATTCGAGACGGGGAAACTGAGGTCCCTGAGTGGGTGGTGGAGTGGGTACCTCGGCCCAGCCTGAACAGAGTGTCCCTTTGTCCCGACGTGGTGACAACAAACCTGTGAGGGCTCCTCCCCTCCACCCGTAGCAGTTGTTTATTGGGTGCCCCCCTGCTCCCTCCCCCACGCCCCGCCCCGAAGCCCCCAACATCTCCTTCCAGCTCTGCATCACAGGTTGGACCCAGGGTCCCCTGGGGGTGAGGATCTCTTTGTCTCTCCAAGGTCCCCAGGCCCACCCTGAGGGGGCCAGTGCAGCCGGTTGGCTTGTGGAGGGGGCAGGTGGCCTGCAGCCAGCATGGGCAGATGGACCAGGGGCAGTGCTGCGGAGCCCTCCCCCTCCCTGCCCTCCAAGCCCGGCCATTCCCTAACTCCTGATTTTTCATTAAAACAGCGCCCGGCTCCAAGCCGCCCAAGGTCATGGGGCTGCCCAGGGGGAGCTGAAGGCGGCCATTATGCCGGCCTCTAATGTCCCTGCGGCCGTGGCTGGCGCTGGCACGATCAAGCACCGGGGACACTCCAATTTCCGCCTGTCCCGCGGCGATCCTATCAGGGCTTGAGTAATCTCCTGGCTGGCGGGTGGAGGGGAGGCGATAGGGCAGCAAGTCCGGCCACCCAGTGGCCCTCAGCCCCACGTCCCTCTCTCGGGAACAAAGGGAGGCACTGGCATCTCTCTGAGACCCCCTCGCCCCGGCGGAGTGTGAGCTCAGCTCAGCCGCTGCGGGAGTGTTCATTCCATTCTCTGCCAGCTGGAAGGGCTGGGCGAGGGTGGCGGGGCTGATGGGGGGTGTATGGATGGGGGCACAGAGGAGGTATAAGCCCACCCTCAGGCATCCTCAGGACCCCAGGTCCTGTCACCCTATTTATAAAAGGCCTGCGACTCTAGGTGGCCTTGCAGAACCTCGACCTGCCAAGTGCAGGGGTGTGCAAGGGTGTGCAGGGGTGTGCAGGGCTGTGTAGGGGTGTGCAGGGCTTTGCAGGGGTGAGCAGGGGCATGCAGGGTTGTGCAGGGGTGCGCAGGGGCGTGCAGGGGTGCGCAGAGGCATGAAGGGGTATGCAGTGGTGTGCAGGGGCATGCAGGACTGTGCAGGGCTGTGCAGGGGTGTGCAGGACTGTGCAGCGCTGTGCAGGGGCATGCAGGGGTGTGCAGGGGCCTGCAGGGCTGTGCAGGCGCATGCAGGGCTGTGCAGGGGTGTGCAGGGGTGTGCAGGGGTGCACAGGGGCATGCAGGGGCGTGTAGGGGCATGCAGGGTTGTGCAGGGGCATGCCGGGGTGTGCAGGATTGTGCAGGGGCATGCAGGGCTGTGCAGGGGCCTGCAGGGCTGTGCAGGGGCATGCAGGGCTGTGCAGGGGTGTGCAGGGGCGTGCAGGGGCGTGCAGGGTTGTGCAGGGGCATGCCGGGGCGTGCAGGATTGTGCAGGGGCATGCAGGGGTGCACAGAGGTGTGCAGGGCTGTGCAGGGTCCTGCAAGGCTGTGCAGGGGCGTGCAGGGCTGTGCAGGGGTGTGCAGGGGCGTGCAGGGGCATGCAGGGTTGTGCAGGGGTGTGCAGGGGTGCACAGAGGTGTGCAGGGCTGTGCAGGGGCGTGCAGGGGCATGCAGGGGCAAGGGTCCAATGGCCCTGGATTGAGCACCAGGCAGTGACTCAGGGCCCCTGAGCCTCACCATCCCCAGGGATTCTCATGGTTTCCAGGATGTCTGCACAGAGTGGTCCATTTGGAAGGGGCTCTGTTTTGGAGCTGGTGGCTGTGAAGCCTGTTCTGGGCTGAAAAACCACTTTTCAGAACTTGGCTAAGCAAAAACTAGAAACAGCTCAAATGTCCTTCAGTTGAGGAACCGATAAACAACCTGAGGCCTGTGCCCTCGTGGAACACTACTCAGCAATGTAAAGGCCGCAGCGCCGTGGGTGAGCCTCAGAGGTGCTGTGCTGGCTCTGAAGGCCATGTGCTGTCTGGTTCCACTTATGTGGCCAAACTATAGGTGCAGGAAGCAGATGCACCGCTGCCAGCGACTGGGGTGGGGGCCGGGGCTGACTGCAGAGGGGCACAGGGGAATTTTGGGGTGATGGAACATGCTATGTCTTGATATGGCAATGGTTACACGACCGTGTGCATCTGTCAAAGCTCTCAGAGCCGTACCTGAAAAAGGGTGAGTCTGTATGTAAATCACACTTTAGTAAAAAACTGGAAAGGATTCTTCTCTCTTGCAGCAGGCACAGATGGCAGCCTGGGATGGGTCCAAGTCGGACACACTGCTCAGAAACCAGTGACAACCAGAAAGGACCCTCTGCTGACTTTGTCCCTTCGCCCCTCTCTGGGCCTGGAACCACTGCTCCTTGTGAAGCTGGGAAGGGCCCGGGGTGGGGGGTCTCCTCTCACAGGCCTGGCTGCCAGTGGGGCAGGAAGGGGGTCTCGGGGACCCTGCCCCCTGCCTAGCTTCTGGTCGTCCCCACCCTGGGAGAGAGGGGCCCACTGGGGGACAGAGGGCAGGGGTCTGCTGGGGACGTGCCTTCATCCTGACAAAATAACAACCTGGGGAGTTCACCAATTACGCAAGCAAACCAACCCCCAAAAGCTCCCACAGCACGGCGGGGGGATGGAGGCTGCGGAGCTGCGGTCTCAAAGCCGCTCACCTCCGCGGCTTTCTTGCCCACTCGAGTCAGACGCCTGGAAGGATAACAGACACATTAAGCCTCGGGAGCTCTCTTGGGGAGGGGGCTCCCGTTTTCTTCCCCATAACAGTAACTGAGATTATGGGGAGGCTCCTGCGAGGGTCCATCCCTTGTTTCCCTCCCTGCCTCCCCCGGCTCCCGAGCCTCGTGCAGGGCGCGTGGCCTCTCCGTCTCCCCCTCACCGCTGACAGCCCGGCGGGCATCCTGTGCTGGTGAAAACACTGCTGTGAACGGTGTCCCTCCTTGCCTCTCAGGGAATCAGGAACATTCGCCGCTGCCCTCATGACACACAGCTGCTTACACTGAGGTCCTTCCTCTTCAACATTGTCTTACCCCACTGGCCATGTTAGACTGGCCACCTGTAACTGCCTTATTCCCCCCAAGGGGATGGGGAGCCCCCACTAGCCCCTCTTGAGGGACGGCGTCTCTCAGCGCCTTACGGCCCCAGGACGCTCATCTGAAGAGCACCCAGTGTGCGGGCTGCGTGCGGGGGCCCCGGCCGTGGGAGCAGGGAGGCCGACAGAGAGAGACTCTCGGGCTGTCAGCAGAGTGAGGCAGAGTGAGAGCAGCTGCACTCCAGCGCGCAGTGCCCAGTTCTGGGTGCATCTGGAATGTTCTCATTTCACAGATAGAAAACTGTGGCCCAGAGAGCCCGGGGCATTTGCCCAGGCCAAGGCTGGAAGGCAGGTCTGTGCAGCTCAGGTTTTCCATCGCGGCTGCACAGGAGAGTATTCCCTCTGCCTCTGCCCAGACCACATACATCAGCATCCCGGGCCCAGCCCTGGGCGCCAGCCTTCTGCGGGCAGCCTGGACCAGTGGGCTGACCTGCGGCCCTCCCTTTACTGTCTGAGATGAAATCCTAGGGGTATAACTCATCTCACACATAATTTGGAAAAAAAAAAAATTCAATATCGTGTCCTGACTGTAATATAAAGGAGGAATTAAAGGAAAATCATTGATAATAATATAATAAAGTATTCAGTTTGTAAATGCCCGGCCCAGCTCCAGGAGGAGCCGTGGGAATGGTTGCCCGGGTTCATGGATCCCTGTCAGCCGCAGCTAGGGACGCAGGCGGCCCAGGCGGGGGGACACAGGCTGCCCAGGTGAGGTGCGTGGGCCGCCGGTGTGTCTGCCTGCAACGTGACCTTCCCAGGTGGTAAAATTCCAAACAGGGGAAGGCACGTTGCCTTCTACTTACAGGGAGATGCTTTCTTGGAAAATCCAGGGATGGTTAAACGCACACAAAAGACACTCAGGGTCCATTTTGTGAGCTTCTAGCTGGGTGGATGGTAAACACTTGCGCTTACCTGAATGTCCAGTGGAACATTTAGAAGTTTGAGACTCAGGATACTGTTACTGGTGGGGCTGGTCTGCCCAATGGAAGGGCCATGTTGACTGAATGTCCAGGGTGCCACTCCTCCGCCATGGTCATTGTGACAACCCCAAAACAGCCCTTCCTGAGTTTCCAAAATGCCCCTTGGAGGTGGAGCCCCCTAGCTCTTAACCATTATGATGTACCCCGGTGACAATACATGCTCTGGGGACATAAGGAGCCTGAACAAGGACGTCTTCACCTGCTGGGGGCCTGGCGGGTCACCAGAGTGACCAGCAGAGTGTCCAGAGGCCAGAGACTGGGCAGGGGGGCACCTGCATGAGAGGCCAGGGCCGGCACCCGGGCGAGGAGAGCCAGGCACTCATCTCAGGCTCCAGGAAGCTCCGTCATGGAGAGAAATAATGCTTTAATGCAATATTTTTAAAAATCAAAATTAGTGCAAAAACCCCATGATGAGCAAAATACTCAGTTCTTAAACACAGAGGTCCAGTATCACCGCCTTTTCTTTCACCTTGGGCTCCGGTGGGGCTGGGCAGGCGGCTGCAGGCTCTCTCCTAAGCAGCTGGTCTGGGCTGGCCACACCCAGGTCAGTAAAATCCCAGTCTCTGGGACGGGGCCTGGGCTCCAGTGGGGACTCGAACGCTCAGCCAGGACTGAGGACCCGGCCCGGCCGGCAGAGCCCTAGTCTGTGGTGTAAACTGCCCTCTCTTGGGCTTCACCATAGCTATCCATCCCTTTCCTGGACAGGGCCACCACGTGGTAGGCAGAGTGACGTGTTATTATACCTCATGGTCACGCACGCATCATGATTCCGTCAACGCTCGACCACACGAATGACGGTGGTCCCGTAAGATCGGCACCCCGCAGCCTCGGTGTGTAGGAGGCTCTACCATCTGGATGTGTGTAGGGATATTCTGTGACGTTCGCACAACCACGAAATTGCCCAGCCACGCAGTCCTTAGAACACGTCCCCGCGGGTACGCAGTGCACCACTGTATACATATTCCTTTCCAAAGGCCTCACTACCTCCGTTGTTGTCTCTCGGCAAGTTGTCATTCAAGAAGAGCAGGACGGTGCCCGTTGCACAAACAGGGGCGGCTCCCACGTTCTTGGAGTCCTCACCTGGGGCCAGAACTTTCCAGGTGTGTGTGTGCTCCAAGGGCCCCAGGGCAGCCCAGGAAGCTTGGAAGCTGAGGGCCAGAGGAGCAGAGCCTCCCGCCTGGGCCCCTCGCCGGGACGTGACCCTCTCTGTCCTTCAGGGTGAGACCTTTCTGTGCCCTTTCAACGTCACCGAGAGCCCGAGAGGGCAGCTTCTTGGCGGTGCCGCCACTTAATCTGTCTGGCCGGACTCGCCGCCCCGGTCCTCACCGCGGTTATTGCATTTCGCGCCGAGTGGCTCAGATTTACTGGGTTATTGGCTCATTTTTCATTTTGCATCTGTAGTAACCAGACTTGGAAATGAAAAGCAGAGCGACGCCTAACCATGATGAAAGAGGGTTGAGCGTGAATGCCTGGAATCTGAGAAGGCCTTCACAGGCCGTGGAGAGGGGGAGGGAGGGCGGCTTCTGGCTTGGCCGACCTGGGGCCGAGACCCAGCGTGGCCCCGGGGCCCAGTGGCGTGGCCAGGGCAGCATAGCCGCGAGCCACGGTTTTCCCAGCTGCAAAGTGGGAGAGTAAGATCCACCTTGAGAGTTCTACGGCGCATAGTAGGTATTCAATAAGTGTAGTCGTCATTATAGCTGTTATAACTATAACGTATATTTTATGAGTCATAAAATAATACAACTGCTTTATTTTGGGCTCTCTTAGAAAACAGAAATATGAGAAAGAACCATGAAATGGCTGACTTGAGAATAGCTTCCTCTCTGATATTCAATTATCCTTCCCTTCTCTCTGCCTCCCTCCGTCAGCAATCTGATTATTTCGGTGCCCACAATGCACTTGTGTCAACACATCAGAGCCTCTCCCGAGTGCCCGGGAACCGAGGAACAGAGTGACTGCGGCTTCTGCCTTTGGACTGGGGGTGGTGTTAAGACCTTCTTACAAATCCTGTCACCCTGAAGACCCCTGGGCAGGCAGAGTGGCGGGGAGAGGGTGCTGGTCTGGGGGCCGGGGCCTTATTCTCTCCATGTTACGGACGAGAATGATAAAGTAACTGGCCCACGGTCACAACTTGGCAGCACGGCTGGGATTCAAATCAGATGTGTTGATCACAGAGCATTTTCTGTTTCAATGTTCAGTTTTCTTTCAGCAAATATTGACCGCCCTCCGGGCTCTCTGCTCGGGAGACGCAGCGGGGACGTGTCAGACCCGGGGAGGCAGGAAATGAACACGGATCAAATCACAGAGCAGATCCACTTAGATACAGCTGAGGGCTTTGAGAGGAGGCTGTAAGGAGGTGACTGAGTGGCCAGGGTGGTCTCCTGTAGGCGGCTGGTCGGCTGGTCTCAAGGAGGTGACCTGATGTAGGGACGGATGGAGAGAGGAGCCCTCTCTGACAGATGAGGCGGCACAGGCTGGGGGCCGGGGGCACACAGAGCCCTGCAGTTGTTCAGCAGCTGTAAGGTTTCAACACAGGTTTGTGGCGGATTTTGCCCTCTGCTCCAGCTACAGGTGGGAGCTGGGTGCCAGGGCTGGTGTACGGCTCCCGTGATGGGCCAGGGGCCCGCCGTCCAGCCCCATCCTTCAGCGGCTGGATCCTTATCAGGGACTTGGGCATCCAGAACCGAGGCAACCTGCCCACCCCAAGAAGAGCCAAGTGCTCTGATGATCTCTCTCCTCCTCTTCGTGCGGGATCATGAGTGGGGGCCTCACGTGTGCTTCTCTGTGACACCTGCCTGCATTTCGGGGGTCACACACCCTGTAGGGCATTTATGAATGTGAAGATCTGCAGATTCCTGGGCAGGTAGGTTATTGCCAATCAAGTGAGGTTGCAGATACCGGACCACTGCCCGAGCCCAGTCCTAGACTGGCCTGGGGCACCTAGGGCAGCACAGTTTCCCCGAGCCCTGGAACCCCACCAGGCAATGGGCGTTGGTCCTGCTGGGCCTAACCCGACTGGACGCCCCCTTGGTTCTCTGGCACCTGAGGTCTGTGTGACAGTGTGTGCCTCACCATGCCTGGCTGCTTCCACGTGGCAGGGGACAAAGGTCCCGTGGACTTGTTTCATCCTTTTCCCTTGGGCAAGAGCCCAGGAGGCCGGCCAGGGAGGGTGGCTCAGTGAGGAGAGCCCGCCGACACTGACCCTAAGAGGTGGGCACCGATGTGATTCCCATTTGAAAGATGAGGAAACTGAGGCTCCTGGGGTCAGGTGACACACCACGTGGTGTAGCCAGGACATTGGGCTCTCTTGTCACTTGGACCTGCCTTCTGAATCTTGCCTGTCCCTGGAGCCCCAGTCCATATCCACCTCCTCCCAGAAGCCATTGGAAGGGCCGCCCCCTTCCTGGAGCCCCCTGCCTGGGTGCGGAGCTCAGTGACAGTTTTAGCTTCTGAAGGTAAGCTCGAACTTGTGTCCTCTGTGGCCCCCGTGTACCATACACACAGTGGGTGCTTTATAAATTACCAGGTCGTGACCCTGTAACGGGCTCCACCAGCCTCGGGCTGACCCCAGGCCGTGGCCGTGGCCTGGATAAGCTCCAGGTGCCAGCAGTCACCGTGGGGTACTGCGCCTGCTGGGGTTTCCGTGAACTGTGGGTTGGCCAGTTTATGGAAACTCTTTCTGACTTAAAGGAAAATCGTGTGTTTGGAAAAGAGGATGCTGCCAAGAGAGTCGAATCTCTTACCTCTCTTCTGGAAAAATAGATCATTATTTTCCTTCCCTTTTCTTTCCTCCCCATAGCAGAGCAGATGTTAACTTTCCAATAAACGGGGGAAAAGAAATAGATGAGAGACATTTAGCCAACTGTAGCCGTGCAGACCAGAGTCATCACTCTGATTTCAACCGGGACTATAAAATTTTATGAGCTATTAAATTGTCCTAAAGCTCCTTTAACATACAAACTCGCGTGTCTGAGATTACCCATTAAGAAAAAGTGGGTTACATCAGGGGAACTTTTACTACTTACACTCAATTGTGTTCAATCAATAAAACTTTTAACTAGCCGTGCTGCTTTGGGTAGATTACGTGGGTCCTCCCGTGGACCGGCCAGTCGGCAGTCCTGGACATGTCCTCGAGTGTGGCTGTAGCTGGACCACAGGGCTCGCAGCCGGGGTGGGTCACCTCTGAACCTTCCAGAAGGTTCTGCTTCTTGCCTGGGGTTCCATGATCATGAGGTGGATTGAGCTGGGAGGTGGGGCCCGGAGGCCAGCACGTCATGGAGGTGCCCACCAAGTCCTCAGGAGGCAGGCCCACGGCAACGCCTCGGCCCAAGCAGGGGTGAGCACGTGGGTCAGGCAGGCTGGGTCCCAGGAAGCTGGGAAGAGGGAGGCTCTTGAAGGGGAGGATGCTGGCACGGCCATGTGCACAGTACGTGTCACACACATGTCTTCCTAGCCAGCTCTCCAGGTAGTAAAATCGCCCCTCCTGTTTTATAGACAAGAACCGAGGCTTGAGGGTATCCAGGGCACCTGGCTGGTGAGCCGTGTGCCCAACCCCTGGGTGCCAGGCCAGGGGTGTCTCTGTCCCCCCGCTGTGGGGTGGGGGGCTGAGCCCCTGGATGGTGGGCATCTCACCAGGGGAATGAGTGTGGAACTGGGGGTCCCTTAGGAGTGGAGGTGCCCTCCTCTGGAGTCGACCCCCCAGAGGCCTGTGGGCAAGGGAGCCATCGCTACACAGACGGCTCTCCTGAATCCCCACAGGGACGTAACTTCAAGGGGGGTCAGAGGCCCAGGGAGGTGCAGGCCACAGCAGGTCTACGTGACCCACAGTCTGGCCGGGGCGCTGGGTGCCTGCGTCTGGTCTGCTGCCCACAAGGGCCGAGTGGCCCTGGGCTGTGCTGGTCAGAGGAGGTTCAAGGCCCCAGGGGCTGCCCTGCTGGACAGCGGGGGAGACGGGCTGGGGCGGAGCTCGGACCGAGGAGGACGGATGCTAAAGGAGTAACACCCGTGGCTCTGGGCTGTGGCCCGGGCCGTGTCCCTTCCCCTCCGCGGGCCCTGGTCTTCTTACCTATAGATGGGGTGACAGCGTCTGCTTTGAGGTGGGGTCTAGGGGATGAGAGCGCTCACACCCACCTGGCACTTAAAAGCGCTCAGTAAATGGTGGCTTGACTGAAAAAAAAAATTAGGTTCTGCAGCAAAAAGGAGAGATTTGGTAAAAGACAGTGAAAGGAACGGGGTGGGCTTTGCTTTATTTAAAAAAAGATTTTATTTATTTATTTATTTTGCTGAAGAAGACTCACCCTGAGCTAACATCTGTGCCAATCTTCCTCTATTTTTTTGTACATGGGACACCTCCACGGCGTGGCTGGTGAGTGCAGTAGGTCAGCGCCCAGGATCCGAACCCGCGAACCGGGGCTGCTGAAGCAGAGTGTGAGGAACTGTAACCACTAGGCCACAGGGCTGGGCCCTTGGCTTTGCTTTTTGCCTGAGGACGAGACAGCAGGGGCTGGTCAATGATGGCCTGTCAGCCTGTGCGTGACAGGGGGGCTGAGGCCAGGGAGCAGAGGCCCCACCACAGGAGAGTGGCCTCAGGGAGTCCTGCTGAGCTCGAGGGACTTCCTGCGGCCGGAGCTGCATGGGGTGGGGCAGGTTTAAGACAGGTCCTGCCCAGCATCGTTGTCTGCTCCCCCAGAGTCCCTTGTGATGTGAGAAAGGTGGGGAGCCCCGCGGTGGGCAGGGACCAGGGGAGGTGCTGCCAGGCCCCACAGTCTTCGCAGGCAGGGGTGGGCTTGGGTCTTCCCTGTGTCTTGGGGGCAAGCGGGTGACACCCCAGGGCAGTTCTGGGATGAGAATGGTCTCCCAGGGCCACTGCTGCACCCGAGGCCCCGTTCCCGCCCCCTCATGTCCTATCCACAGAAGACAGGGCGTGGGGGCCAGGGATGCCTGGCCTTTTCACTGTGCTCTGCAGCCATCGTCCCCAAACATTAGGCGCTCAGGGAGGTCTGGAGGCAGGGAGGCCGGGAGGCCTGGCCCCTGGCAGCCATCTGGGGGGCCAGCACCGGAATCCAAAACCCTTGCTTCGGCCTGGTTGGGCAATTCCTGTGGCTCTGCTCTGCTGGGAGCTCGGTTCCCATCCCAGCGTCTCAGCGCAGACGCGGTCCCCTATCACTGTTTATGTGGCCGCCTCTAATCTCCCCAGGAGCCTGCGTCTGTGTCCCTTTGGGTTCCCTGCGATGCTCAGGCCCCGAGGTCAGGGAGACCCTCCTCCCAGCCCTGCAGCTCCAGCCACTGCGGTGCCTCAAGGCTGGGAGAGGCCCGGGGTCAAGGCTTCTGGGGTGGCCCAGCGGGGAAGGGCTGCATCAGTTTGGATTTGGGGGGTGGTGTCAGTGCACAGAGCAGGGCAGGAAAGCCGGGCTGCTGTTTAGGAGTGTGCTCCACCAGACGCCAATTAGCCTGGTATTTGAGGCCTGTAGCCTCCCTGCCTGCCTGGTGGTAGGGCCGCACGTCCACTCCCGACCAGACCCCTCCCGTGGGACCCCTCTCTGATTCCTGGAGTCCCACGACCCGGGGACGCTGCCGGGGGTCAGAGGGCTCTCAGCCAGGTCTGGAAAGGGAGGGGTCTGGACTGCAGGCCAGACCCCTGGGATCCTGGCCCTGCCCTGCCACCCACTTGCTGAAGGGCTGGTCAAGGTGCTCTCGGGCGGTGGGCCTTGAGAAGGGATGGGGGTTGCGGGGGGCTGGGGGTCACACAGGGAGTCAGGCAGCGGTTCCTACCTTCAAGTCCAGGGTCCTCTCTGCTCTAAAACTCCATGCCTTTGGCTAAAGGGTGACTTCTGGGAGCACCATGTAAATAGTGATGTGTTTCCAGGGAAAATTCACCCAGCAGACCACTTTTCGGCCGTTTCCACTCTGGTACGAATCAGCTCTTCAGACTGGCTTAGGACACAGAGCTGGGAGGAGACGGCCCTGGGCGCGGGCCATTTTGATGAGGGGAGTGGGGCAGACTGGGAGGTGCCTCTGGGTGAAGTTGGACATCCTGAGAGTCCCTGGGAGGACAGCCCAGGCCAGGGAGGTGTAACCTCAATTTTGGGAGCTGCTTCGGGAACGAGAGGCTGTCACTGGAAGATGAAGCTGTGAATGATGCAGACTTTCATTTTGGGGTAATGGGGAGCCAAGGAGGGTTGTTTAGCAAGGGAGTGGTGAGCTAGCGCCCGTATTTTGTGAAGCTGATGCCGGCAGGGAGTGTGTGATGGACTGCAGGCGGGAGAGAAGGTGGCGGGGGCCCTGAGCTCTTAAATGTCCACTGAACCCAGTGAGAAACGTCCAGCAGTGGAGGGTCGGTGTTGGGGGACTTGGACACTTCCCGCCTGTTGAAGAGCTCTCTGCCCTGTAGCTGAGGAGGCTGTTTGACGACTTGGTGGCTCTGCTGCGTGGAACCACACCAAACCTCAGAGGCTGGAGCTCTGTGCTCCGTGGGGGGAGGGTGGGGAGGGGGGGCATTTGGCTGGCCCAGGGCCTCCGGAAGCTGCTCTGGGAGCACCAGCTCTGCGAGATGTTAACGAGGTCCCTGAGAAAGGGCTCAGGGGTAAAGAGGTCTGGGGAGGGAGCCTGGGCTCAGGGTCCCCCGCGTCGCTGCGGCAGGACTTACGGAGCCTCTCACCAGCATCGTCCGGCCGCCCGCCAACCCCATGCCGAGCAGGCCTTGTTCCTTACACTTACACGACCCTGGGACCCCCATTTGGCAGGGCCCTGTGGAGACCCCCCTGCCTCAAACACCTGGGGGCAGAGCCGGAAGGGGAGGCCCGGAGCTGCCCGGGGTGGGTGGGGGCATTCATGTCACTTGCTGGGTCCTAGAGGGGACACCAGCGTTTGGAAGGGACTAAGGCTCATTTAGGTTATTGGGGTGCCCAGCACTTTATATGCCTCATCTCATCCTCACGGCCCCGGGAGGTCAGTGCTGCGAGGACGCCCATTTTACAGAGCAGGTCACGGAGGCTCAGAGATGGGTGGTCCCTTGCCCAAGGCATCCAGTCTCTTGACCCTCCCCCTGCCCCCCACTCCTCCTCCTCCAGACGACCACAGCCCCCTCCTCACAGCTCTACCTGATGGCCGGTGCAGGGAGGAGGGGGCAGAGCAGAGTATTTCCACCCCTCCCAGCTCCCCCTCCCCACCCAGGGCCTTTCTGGCCTGGGTGCCCCCCCTCCACTGGCTGCTCCATCTTTGGGATGTGGCAGGTCCCCAGAAGGCCGTTCTGCACCTCTCCCTCCTCCCCCTCCCCGCTCAGCTCCGCATTTCCCTCCCTCTTCCTTCAGCAGCCCCCTGGGGGTCTTTGCTTAGAGGAACTTTCTCCGGGACCCATTTCACAGGCCCTGGTATGGAGGCCCCACCTGGTCCCCAAGGGTCCAGCCCTACTTGGCTCCGGGCCCCATAAATTAAGGGCTTTGTTGGGGCCTTGAAGGCGTGCAGGACTCCTGCCTCTGGGGCGGTGGTCCTGGTCCTAAGGGAAGCTCTCAGGGCTCCGCCGGCCTGGCAGGGCGGCCCCTCCCGTGGGAGCATCCTTTCCCAGGGAACCTGTGTACCACATGCCTGTGCTCCAGCCTCTCCGTCTGGGGAGGGAGGCAAAGGGACATCAGCCACAGACAAGGCCCTCCCTGTGTCCGCTGTGGTGACTGGGGCGTCGTCACCCAGAGAGGCCGTCTGAGGCAGGAGCGGTGTGTGCTGGGTTCGCGCTGACGCCAGAGCCTGGCACGAGGCCTGGGTTCGCTGAGTAACTGACGGAGCTGGGGCGTCCCTCTGCTGAGATGTCATCGAGCAAGGAGCTTCCCTACCCCGGACCCCGAGGAGAAGGAACCTGTTCCAGCCGGACCCTCTCCTTTCACGGATGTAGGAAGGGGGCCGGAGAGGGGGCTGAGAGGGTCGCCCAGCCAGTGGCGCTGCTGCAGCCTGCACCCTCCTCACCCCGCATCCGCCCCCATCCTCCCACCCCTGCCCGTTCCACCCCCACCTCCTCCCCACACCCCCCCATATCCTCCTGCATACAAGCAGAGAGGGAGGCTCTGCCCAGCCCCCACGCCCAGGACGGATGGCACACCGCACTATCCCATACACACCCACTTGCTTTCTGGCGACACCCACCTGTCCTCTCCCCGCCTCTCTGTGCTTGAGGTCCCCTGCTACCCGCTTCTCCCTTCTTCCCTTCCTGGGCTGGGGTTGGTAGCCAAGCCTTTATGGCCCAGACATTCAGCCCTTGGGAGCAGGAACAGACCCTGGGTTCAAGGCTCCTCCCTTCTGTGATGGTGGGACCTTGGACATGTTAGGTAACCTTATGCAGCCTCACCGGGCGTGGTCATGGGGCCCAGCTCCTGGGTGATGGAGAAGTGAGGCAGTGCCCGTGGGGCCTGGCACTGAAGCAGCCCCTTGCCGGCGTCTGCAGCCTCCTGGGCAGTGACAGTAGGTGCTGGTGGACACTGGGGCTCAGGGAGGGAGCCCCCAGGCCCAGAGATTCGTCCCCTGCAAGCCTGTCTGGAGGGCGTGGCCAGGTCACCCTTCTTCCCCCTGTGCCTCGCCCCTTCTCTCCCTGGCTAGGACAATTCTTGGTGCCTGTGTCACTTTCCTGGGAAAGGGAGGGCACGCCAGGCAGATCTCTCAAGGCCAGGACCAGCACTGACTATTCAAGAGCGTGGCCCAAATGCCTGCTCCTTGGCCCCACCGGCCGGGGCTGAGGACCTGGGTCAGCTCAGGGCATGTGCCCACCGTGCACGCCATTTGCTGCCTTACGCTATCCTGGGCGGAGTGGCTGGATCAGACCGTAGTGTCTCTCTCTCTCCCTGGGCACTTTAGAAAGTGGATTCATTTGGCCTGTGGTTTCTGAGTGATTTTGGTTCGAGGTTCCCGGAGGCTCAGCCCCGCCGGGGAGTCCCCCTCCTGACCCGAGCCGCTGGAGCCCGAGGGGTGGATGGCTTGGCAGCCCTGGCATTGGCTGGCAACCGCTGCCCCCTCACGCCCCTGCGGCTCCTCCCTGCTGCCTGTTTCCCAAATGGGCCTCCTGGCCGGGATGTTGCCTGCTGCTGCCAGGTGAGGGGATGCTCCTCAGCCTCGTGGGCCGCCCCTGTGGGTTTGGGCAGGAATTCAAGGAATTGGTCTTTCCCATGCGGCCGGGCTCCCCCAGCACTGAGGACGGAGTGGGCTCCTGGGGACGAGCCCTGGGCCTCGGGAGGGCTTTGTGACACCTGGAGAGGAGCTGGCTGTGGGGAGACCCCAGTCACTCGGTGGGCAGGCATGGGGGCACCAGCCCGGCCTCTTGAGCGCTCGGCCCTGGTCTTCACCAGGAAGGCCAGGCTTTGGCGTTCTGTACCACGTGGAGGCGGCGCCTCTTCCCCATAGGAGCTTATGCCCTCAGCACCACCATTACCACGTAAAACACTCCTGGAAGTTGACGAGCCCTGTGACCAGGTCCCGGGCCCCAGAGTGAGCCTTCTGGCCTGGCTCACCCTGGCTCCCGGTTCCTACACACGTCTTGCCTTCAGACGCCAGGTGTCCTCGCTCCATACGCCCTAATGAGCTCTCTGGGGAGCCAGGCTCCCTGCTTCCTTCCGAGGGTGACGGAAAGCTGGGTCTCCTCCAGCTGGGTTCCCAGGGAAGAGCTGGGCAAGCAAGGGAGCTGCTGGGAATGCACACGCATATGCTCCGTGTGTGTGCAGACGGACATGTCCCAGTCACAGGCACACCCACAGGCACAAAACCCCATGGGCGTTTACATACTCCGGTGTTGATACCCAGAGGTGTGTATATACCAGCACCCCCGCGGCTCCCATGCACAGACACGCAGACCCCATGTCTGTACACGTGGACTGTGGCCTGGTGCACAGACGCCCCAGGAGCTGGGCCAGTGGGCAGCCTGGGTGTCCTCCCACCCACACTCCCCTCCCCAGCAGCTGGGCCCTCCTTTTGCAATTCTTGCATTTATTTCACAGCCCTTTATATCGGCAGCAGCTTTCAAAACACTTTAGGCTTGTTTACTGAGCTGTGCAAGAACATTTTGTCTCCTCTCCAACTCAGCCTTCCAGAAAGATCAGAAACGTGCCCGTCTCCACGCTGGGCCAACCATGCGCTGTGCCAGTAGCAGCCCCCAGCTTCTTAAAGGGCCAGCTGGCTCAGCCTCAGAGCGAGTTGGTGAGCGCTTGGGCAAACGAAGGCATGAGGGGGTTTGCCAAGACTCACACATTTCAAGGAAGACAGATGGGAGACGCAAAGATGAAGCCAACCCCAGAGGGCAGGCGGGGGGGAAGCAAGCAGAGTGACCATGTGCTTGGCCCTCAGTGCAATGTGGAGCTTCTTGGCAGCCAGGGCAAAAAGGGAAATATGACCGAAGAAGAGCGGCTCTTCGTGTTCAGGAGAGAAGACCTTTAGGACACTATTTATGGATGGTCCTTAAGTCCAGGCCTGGAGGGGCAGGGGGCCTGAGGGAGATGCAGCCCACCACCCTCCTGGGCTCTTGCTTAACGCAGCAGTGAGCGGGGCCCGCTGAGGGCTCGAGTTAGGAGTACCTGCATTTCAGCGGGAGGCGCCTGGGGGCCAACCTTAGCCCACGGAGCGAGGGCAGCCGAGTGGAGGGCTGGAGGACGGGGCACTTTTGAGGCAGATGGTGCTTGGGGCCCCTGAATCCGAAGAATCTGGGTGTGTAGAGGCCCCGCACGGGGGCCAGGGGCCCTGGGCGTGTGAGCAGATCACAGCGGTCATTGTGCCTCTGGCCCACCTGGGGGCTACTGCAAGGACCGCTGGACCACCCGACAGGATGTCAGCTCTCTGTGGCAGCGGGCAGACTGGCTTCTGGCCCCGGCCTGGACCCTTGTCCACTGTGAGGCCTCGGACACCTCCTGCCCCGGCTGGGCCTCCGGGTCCCTCACCCCGGCCCACTCTGCAAATGGAGCCTGGGGAAGCAGGGCGCCGCCTGCCCAGATGGCCTCCCTCCACCGCTCACCCACCACCTCTCTCCTTTCCCCGGGCCTGACACCCACCGCGGGTGGGAGACAGACTTGATTCCTCCAGGGTCGCTTACACAAAGAGCCAGCCAGCCCGGCCAGGGCATATCCTCCTTTGGGCCACGCTGTGACACCAGGGACGCAGGGCCCAGACACCAGACAGGCCTCCTGCTCTGGGACCTCCAGAGACAGTTGCCCCCCACCGCCCCACACACATACACACACTTCCAGGCTTAATGGTTCAAAAAATTCCATTTTGCCTGCCGGCCTCCACCCATTACAGAGCCTTTCCTCTCGCCACCTCCAGCCCATTTTCTCTTAAAAATTGCCCTGTGGCTTTCCGTTTGGAAAAGAAACAGCTGCTGTGTGTGCAAGGCGGGTGGGGTGGTCCCAGAGCATTCCCGACCCCCTCCCTTTGCCCACAGGTCTGGGGCGGGGTCTGGGCTGGGCCAAGCCCCCTGGTCCCCAGCTGCAGCCGGGCCTGATCCATGGGGAAGGAAGACCCCGGGACAGAGGCAAAATGTCTGCTCTGTTCTCTCGCTGGTCCAGCCCACGTCTGGGGACACAGCCTCCAGGGGCCGCACCTCCTGGAGAGCCCGGCTTAGCCTCCAGGTGGCCCTGCCCTGCTCCAGGGCCATCACATGGACTTGGATGTTGATACTGGAGGGCAGGACATCTGCCCGGGGGGCTGAGGGAACACAAGCAGCCCAAGTCTGTTGGGAACTGGGACCTGAACCCTCTGGCCACTCCACGGGGCGGGTCCCCGGGGTGGGGGGGGGGGTGGCGGCAGTTGTGGGGTGCAGTACGGCGCTGACCCGGGTAGCTCCACGGGCCTGAGTCAGACGGGCCTGTGTGGGTCGGGGCTAGTGACTGCCTCCCTGCGCCTCAGTTTCCTCACTGGAAGTGGGAACGGTGGCTTGTCCAGTGGCTTCCAGGGTGGCATTGAATGTTTACGGTAGAGCACGACTGATGACAAGCATTCTGTTGGCGAGGCCAAGGGGCTGCCTCCTGGGATGTAGAGGAGATGAGAAGGCATAGCCAACCCCAGCGGGCAGGTCCCCCACCTCTCAACCCTGCCGGGGGCCCACGTTTTGGGCTCCAGGGCCGGCCTGGGAGGAGCAGAGGCTGCTGCTGGCCTGGCCGTGGCCAGAAGGCGGGCCCCTCACAGGGCAATACTGGGCCCAGCCCAGGGCACCCCCTACACAGGGCTCCCTCCTGGCGCCGCTCGGCATCCCCTTTCACAGCCAGGTGGCACAGGCCTCTCGCTCCTGAGCCGACTGGGCGCTGTCCCTCGGATGCATTTCCCGGGCAGGGCGCTGGCGGGGATGCCGGCTCCAGGCTTGACAAATGAGTTCTTGTGGGGCCCGGAGAAATCGGAAAAGCAGGACTCCTCTTTCCCCTCTCCACCCCGGGGCTTCTCAAGGAGGGGCTGGTTTCCCACACCAGGCGGCCCCTTCCACAGCAGGGCCGTTCTGCATCATGGAGATGGGCCCTGCCGGCCCTGCCAACGTGTGGCAGAGGAAAGGTCCTCAATTCCGGTCTTTGAGTCACCGACCCCTCGTCCTCTTCAGCTCTGCCTGAATCAGCTCCTAGCAGTCACGCACCTCTGGCTGCCCTTCCTCCTGTCCTTCCCGCCCAGCAGCTAGAGGGATCTTTCTAGAACACAAATCTGATTGCGGCACTCAGGGGCAGCACAATCTTCCACATCTTCCCATTGCCTTCCAGAGAATGTCAGGAGTCCCCAGGGACCCCACCTCACCTCTCTCCCCGCCGTGCCCTGGAGCCTCGGCCACCGCCTGGGCTGATGCTCGCTGCTACACCTCTGCACCTTGCTGTGACCTCCCCGTCCCCCGTCAGCAGGCGTCCCCGCCTCCCTTTCTGTCCAGCACACTACACGTCCTCCTCCACGTCCCGCTCAGATGTCCCTCCCCAGCTTCTTGCCCTCAAGGTGGCCACAGGGGCGTGCTTTCACTCATCTCTCCCCACTTTACTCCACACAGGGACCTAGACTGTCTCTCGGGGTGTCCCAGCGCCAGGCTGGGCCGTCCGGCACGTGGCCGCTTGGCCAGATGTGCACATTCTGGCCACTTTCTAGTCCATAGGGCTCTCTCTCATCACTGCATGTGTGGCCTGAGCCCAGGGTAGAGGCGGTGGTCAGTGGGCTTCCAGCCGGAGGTCACAGGGGGCTCTGGGCTCAACATACCTTCGAGAACCCCTGTGATGTGGACATGTTGTCCTCTCTGTGGGCTCCATATCCTGGGGTGTGAAATGGTCCAGGAGCTCAGGCTGAGGGTGTTAAATGGTCTGAGGCTGTAGAACACTCATGAGTGAGCTGCTCGTGTCAAGACACACGTGTGCACACAGCCAGTGTCCCCTGACCCAGTGTCTCTAGTGACCCAGGCACCTTGGAAAGTCCTTCAGCCCAGGGGGCAGCCTCCATGGCTGGAGTGAGGAACACTCCGGGGGCCCGAGCCCTGTGCACGGCCCACAAAGGCCTCTGGTATTCGTTCCCACCCAGTGCTGAGGGTGGGGGTTCCTAACCTCTGCCAGGATGAGAGGCAGGGCCCCCCACACTGCCAGGGTCCCACGCAGCCCAGCTCCTCCACGGTGGATGTCCAGGCCCCTGAGGGTGGCAGGGCCCTCAGAGATGGTCACCCTCGTGCCAGGGTGGGCACCCGTCTTCCCAGTGTCTGGGAATTGCTCATCACTCTTCCAGTGGCCTCTTCATAGCCCGCTGCGCCGTGAACATCTGTTTATTCCGTTCCTATGGTGGCGTCCCCGTGGAGTTCCAGGAGAGCCCGGCGCCCCGCTCCTGGCTGTAATTTTCCTCTCTGAAGCCTACCTCCCACCGCCCCACTGCCCTCATTGGGAACTGGGGAGCCTGGGGCCTGGGCTGGGGATCAGGGGTGTGCCCTGTGCCCCGTGCCCTGAGGGGTGGGGCTGTGGATTCTGGGTCTGCCTCCGGCCCCGCTCAGGACTCCCCTGCCTCCATTTTCTTGGCTACACGACACTCTGGACCTGTCACTGGTTCTCCCCAACTCCCCACCACCCGGTCAGCCCTCGCCCCCCACTCCCCCTTCCTCCTCAGTCTTTGGAAGTACCCCGCCAGCCTGCGCGCAGCCGCTGGACCAGTAACCCTGGCCTGAGAACAGGGCGCTGGTCTCGGCGGGCCGGGGAGGTGATCTGTTTTCCAGCTGGCCTCTCGCTTGCCCTGCCTGGTTGGTGCAGGCGGGGATGTGACGGTGGGGCGCCCAGAGGTTTGGGGGTGTCCACTCTTTGCAGTACGAACAGAGGCAGCTACAAATTGCTTGGTTTCCAATTCGTTGAGTCCCTGTGATGGAGGAAAAACAGGTTTGTGGTGAGTTGATGGGAGTCGAAAACTGTTAGTAACCGACCTGCCGGGAGGACGGTGACCCTGACCTTCCTGGCGGAGCGCCCACGCCCACACCCCTGTGGCTGGCCTCCTGTGTGGCCCCCTGGGCTGTTCCAGCAAGTATGGGTGCTCCTGTTTGATGGGCAGGTAAACCGAGGCCGGAAAGGGTTGGGCGAGGGCAGGATCGAGCTCCTGGGCAGACCCACAGGAGAGGAGCCTGGGCAGCAACCACTCCAACCTTGGCCCGGGCTGTGGGCTG
Source organism: Ceratotherium simum simum (assembly GCF_057802395.1). Lineage (NCBI taxonomy): Eukaryota > Metazoa > Chordata > Mammalia > Perissodactyla > Rhinocerotidae > Ceratotherium > Ceratotherium simum. The sequence goes on along the minus strand of NC_141928.1, from coordinate 3,473,111 downwards.
CCGGCGTTGTCACTAAGGGTGACTCATCTGGTGGGTACCTTGGGCCAAACTGGCCGCACACCCTCCTGCCCTGGGCTCTGCCCCGAAAGTGACTGAGTCCCCAGGACATGTTCAGGCCTGTGGGGTCTTGGGGGACTGTGTGCAGGAACTGGACCCGGCCCTGGGGTGTCTTGTCCTTGGCATATTTCTCCCGAATTTTCATACCTGAGGCTGCAGGGGTGTTTCCTCCGTCTGTTTCTGATTTATTTGCACAATGCTCATCAGAACGGACTTTGCCCAAGTCTGCCAGGCCTCCCAAAGTCTTTTATCTGAGAAACAGGAAGCTGTGAAAGATGCCAGAAGAAAAGCAAGGGCTCAGCCTCGGGCCGTCTCCCTGGAAGCCGACCTCTGGGTTCAAGGGGCCTCGAGATTAGAGGCAGGGCCTCTCCCTATCCCATCTCCCCCGGAGGGGGTAGGTGGGGAACAGGGAGAGGGGGTGAAGCGTGGAGTGCAGGGCCAGGAGCACAGGAAGCAGCAGGCCTGGACAATCCTGGAGGCTCTGGGTGCCCCCACCCGCCCGCATTCTGCAGGGACAATTTTCTCCTGCCGGCAGGAAGAAGAGCCCAGTGGTCACTGTGAGCTTGGTTATAGGCTGGACAACTTACTAGCTGGTTACCTCTCTGAGCCTCAGTTTCCCCCTTTGTACAATGAGGGCACTAATGGAGCTCACCCAGGGCTGTGGGGAGGATGGGATGTGATGGGGCTGGAGAGATGAGTTGCCCCTGTTGGCTCACAGGATGGGCATTCCTGTGCCTGCCGGCCGGCCCCCAGCCAATGGGCAAGTTGCGGACAGCGGTCAACGGTTGGTCCCTATTTTGGAGAAACTTAATTTAAAAAATCGCAGTTAGCAGCAGCATCAAAGCCGCAGGAGGTTGGCTTGCCCCGAGGCAGTAGTCAGACCCCTGGCCGTGGGGCGGCCCTTGGAAGGTACAGCAGGTGACAGTGTGGAGGTGTCGTCACCACAGGTGGGGCCGTCCATGGGGTCCGGCTCTGCTGGGACACGTGAAGAATCTGGACCTCCCCCGGGGGCAGTGGCGAGCCACAGAAAGGTGAAAAGAGGGGGCAGCCTCAGGATGTGTCAGGACTCCTGCTTTCCTGACTCAGCAGCCAGACCACCCCCCCCCTTTGCCCCTGCCTTTCCCTGGGTGAGGCTAGCCGGTCCCAGCAAAAAAACACTTGCCCCCGTGGACTCAAAGAGCCCCCCGGGGCTCCTGAAATAAGACGCAGAGTTCGGGAAGACCCCCAGCGCTGAGTTTCTCCTGGCCTGGAAGAGAAGAGTGGGGACTTCTGCCTAAGCCCCCGGAGGGAAGAGCCTGGCCTGGACCCTCATTCCTTGCCGGCTGCCATCTGGCTTTGGGCAAATCAGCTCCCACCCCCCGACCTGCCCCAGGCTGGGCGGCCCAGCTCCCTGGGACCTGATGAGGGCACAGTTTGCTTTCCGTCTTAAACATTTTCTGTTTTCTGCTCCACCACGGAACAGAGAGGCACCCACTTAATGGTCATGACCATGTGCTTCAGGGCCGGGCTCGGGTTCGATTCCTGCCTCTCTACCACGCACGGTGGGACCTGGCACAGGGCACTTCCCTTCTCTGAACCTCAGTTTACCTCTCTGTAGAGTGGTGACAATCACTGCGGGTGGGGGTGCCACCCCCACAGGGTCTGTGCAGGCTGGGCTGGGGCTCACTGTGGGCTCCCAGGCTGGTTGCGGCCTTGACGGACACCAGGCCCTGGAAAACCAAAGCCAACAGGAGTAGGTTGGGGGCTGAATGCTTTGGAGAAGCCCTGAGGGAAGGGGCCCGGGTGCCAGGCCTCTGGGGCGGGCAGCCGGGCAGGAAGCCCTCTCAGCCTTTCCTAGCTGTGCAGCCTGGGGACCACACGCCCCCGCCTCCATCTCCCCCTAAAACCGAGGAAAGCCTCCCTGGTAGGGTGGAGGCAGGGCCCAGGTGCAGAGTGCGGGGCCCCACCTCTCTGGGGACCCTGTCTGGGCTGAGGCTGTGAGGGGCATGCACAGCTTCCCCCCAGCACCTTATGCTTCCCCCAGTCCTTCCCACTAGGAGCACCCTCCCCAAGTTCAGTGGCCAGCTGGGCTCAAGGGCACATCCCTGACTTCCTCTCGGGGCTCCATGCCCACCTGCACCCGAACACCTCCTTCCTGGGCCTCCAAGCATAACAGACTCGAGCACCTCCCTTCCCGCTCTGAGGGTGCAGTGTCCCTTGGCCATGTTCTGGAAGGGCTCAGAGGGCGGGTGGAGAAAGTTCTCCGTAGAAATGCCCAGTATCACCTGGCTGAGGAGCAGGGGCAGCCACGGTCCCTCCGCTCGTCTGTGGTTGTGCATCTTTGGCGGATAGAAACGGTGTTTGTGGGGGAGCCAGAGGCCCCTCTGGCTGAGGGTGCGCTCCTTCTGGGTGGGCAGAGGCTGGGAGTGGGGGGCCTGGTGGGAACTCCCCAGTCGTGAGTGAACCCTGCCAATGAGCCAGGCTCCAGGGCACAGCCGAGCTTAATTAGACCACAAGCCGAGAGGGATTTCCATCAAGGGAAAACTTCATTCCTGATGAGGCCAACAGCGTGGGTTTGGTTTCCCTGCTCCATTCAATTCCGAGACGGTTAATTAGGCACCTACTGTGTGCGAGGCTTGAACTGGCTCAGCGTTTCCCCAAGTGCATGGTTCCATAATGGCAGCACCGGGCAGGCCCAGGAGCCCCAAGAGTGCAGTGTGGAGGGAAAATGACGCCACGGGGGGCCTGACAGCGTGCCTTGGCAGGGACCAAGGTCGCCACCGACAGTGACGAGTCATGGTGACAGCATGCACCCTGATACGATGTGACGGGAAGGGCACCTCACTCTGTGGTCCTCCTACCCAAACCCAGCACCCGTCTAACCACAGAAGCACGTCAGACAAGTCCCAGTGGAGGGACATCCACATAGTACCTGCCAGTGCTCCTCCAACGCGTTCAGGCATCAAAAACAAGGAGAGTCTGAGAAACTGTCACAGCCCAGAGGAGCCCAAGGAGATGGGAGGACTGCCTGTCATGAGGGGTCCTGGATGGGGTCCTGGGACGGAGCAGGACATTAGGGAAAAGACTAAGGAAGTCTGATAAAGCGTGGCCCTGAGTAATAGTGCATCAGTCTTGGCTGATTCCTGGTAGCTGGCGTCCCACACTGGTGTGAGATGCTGATGTCAGGGGATACTGTGTGCAGGGGATGGGAACTCTCTGCACCCTTGCCTCAATTTTGCTGTAAATCTTAAACTATTCTAAAAAAAGCTTTATTAACAAAGAGGGGGTTCCAGGGCAAAGATCCCAGGAGGAGAATACTGCCAGCCTGTCACCACCGCTCCAGGTGTTGGGAGATGCTGCAGTGAAGACTTGGTTTAACTTCGCCTAACCCGCTATCTCCCACCTTCACTTGCCCGTTGAATGCATTTCAAGTGTGCAACTCCACACGAACGCTCCTGACGGCGGCTCTCTGAGCAGTGTTTGTTGAGAAGCCCTGGTGGTCAGCTGGGACCCCTCCCCAGTCCCAATACTTCCTGGGCTGGCAAACTGATGAGCAGCCACCGCAGGGGTCAGCGCCAGCCACCTTGCCCGCCGCACCCGCCTCTGTGCTCGCCGGGCTCTGCAGGGCAGGGCTGGGGCCAAGAGCGAGGGTTTGGGAAGCAGGCAGACTGAGATGGAATCTCAGCGGAGACCTGGGCAGGTGCCCGGCTTGCTGCTTAGCATTTTACCTGCATCCTTGAATTGAATTCTCATGGCCTGGTGAGGTGAGTGTTACTGTCCCCATCCTACAGGTGTGCAAAGTCACAGTGCTGGTGTGGGGCTGGGCGTCCCAGCAGGTCTCTCCAGCTTGAAAGCCAGGCTCCAGGCCAGCTCTCCAGGCCCCTGCTGGCCTGCAAGAATGGCTGCGAAACAATGTCTTCACAGGCGCGGTGGAAAACCTGGTGGGTGCGTGCCAGCGTGTTAACTGGGTCCTCTCTGGGGCGTGGGGCTGGTGGGGCAGTTACACGCTATAACTCAACGCCATGTCTTGCTCAAACTTCTTTGTTTATGTTTTTACCGTGAGCATGTATTTCCTTTATCATCAGGAAAGGCAGTCCCATTGGGAGAAGGTGTTTGAGTCAGCCCAAGGCAGTGAGGAGGGAGAAAGCCCCAGGGCTCTCCTCTCTCGGACAGGCCCTCTTTCCATCCCCTCCCTTTGGCAGGAGGGTTTCATAAGCCCATCCCTCTGGAATTTCTGTTCTTTGGGGGAAGCTTGAAACCCAACAAGAGCATCTTTGTCCCTCCAGGCTTGCTGCCTGAGCCGGCTCTCTGGAGCATGGGGTGGGAGGGGGTGCGATTCCTGCCCACCACCCAAGAGGGCTCCAGCAACATCTGCCTGCGGGTCAGCTCGCCTCCACCTGCAGGCTGCTCTTAATGGTCCCCAGTGCTTTCAAATTTCGCACGTCCCAGGCCATCGGATGTCCCAGTGGCCCACGGTGGTCAGTATTAGTGACCTTCCTTAGGGGCCAAGGAAGCATGGTTCTAGCCAGGACTAGTCGAGAGAGCACCCAGGCTGGGGGCGGGAGGCCTGCCCTGCCGTAAACTCGCCAGTGACCCCAGATGAGGACATCAGTGTTGAAGGGGACTTAGCAGTCGCCTAGTTATCCTGGGGCTGGGCAGGACACCAGAGCCCAGGGCAGGTGGCTCAGCAGAGAGAGTTTAGTATGGGAACTAGTCCAAAGGTGCTGTAAGGGCGGAGAGGCCAGACAACGGGGTGAGGCAGCCCAGAGATTAGCACCCCTAGGAGCCAAGGGTGTTCCTGGTGTCCCCCATGCTCCCTCTGTGGAGGAAGGGGCCACCTGGCGAGAGCTGAACCGCAGAGGCGGATGCTGTGATGTGCTGCCCGAATCCCCACTTAGGACTGAGGTCCCCACCCTCCAAGCTGCTGGGCATGCTGCCTGCTGATGGCTCGCAGCTAAGGAGTCCTCCAGGAATCGCCTCGGCTGAGGGGACTGCCTCACCCAAGGTTAAGCCTGCCGCCAAGACAAGTGGATGTGGGAGCACAAAACCCCAGCCCCCTTTCCCTAACTGCGGACGACTCTAATGGGCTATCCCAGCTCCGGAGCTTCCCATGAGACCAACCGAGCTCTGCTGCAACTCTCCCTCTGCCTGGTCCTCTATCCCACCCCACACAGGTGCCATCTCCGAGAGCCTCCGGCTCTCAGAAAACATTCTCCACGCAAAGCTCCACTGCAGAGTCTGTTCCCTGGAGAACCTGATGGAAGGCAGCTGTACTGGAAGTGACCCTAGGAAGCAAGTGCTAAAATGGGAGTTTGGAGCTGGGCAGCTGGTGACAGCTGAAGTGGTGACAGACCCTGGCGTGTGACAGTGGTGCAATTGTTAAAAGTTTATCCAGTGGGGAACTGGGATGGAATACTGGTGGAAGGGACTGCACTGGTGGGTGCAAGTATTTGAGATTTGGGGGAGAAGTAGTAATTATAAAGACTATGGAATTGGTTGGCTATTGCTGGGTGTTATCAGTGGATGGGAGAAACACAACGAAAGGCTGAGGGCGATTATTCACCAATTTAAGATGAAGTGTGGGGTGTTGTCAGCAAAGATGCTGGTGTGAGGAACTCTAAATTCTGCCCCTCCATAAAACAATGGAAAAATGGGCAAAACCCTTACCATCTACTGCCCCCTGCCAACCCCCAGAGCTCTGGAACTTAAACAAAGGCTTACAGCAACCCGAGGAATAGTTATTTAAGAAAAATGGCTGATTCTCCATAACAGCAGTGAACTGTATGGCATTTTTAACATACCTCGCTCCATCCCCTGCTTTTCAGCTCAGCAGTAGCTGTAAAAATAACGGGCCACATTCCCAGTACTGGAGAATGCAGAACAGACCTCATTCACAAAGAATCGTGATTAATTATCTGTTCTGACTTGTCTTGCGTTCTCTGGAAGAGCAGCTCAAAAGGTGTGCTTTTATCGCACCTAAGTCAGAATTGGCCTAACACTAAAGCTCTGTGTGCCCAGGGGCACTTGTGGAAAACATTTACTGACTGCTGCTTGGGGTGATAGATAACAGCTGAGGCAAACAATAGACTAATCCAAAAATTGTGAGGAAAGGCTGGGGAATGAGATGTCCTTAGGGGCTTTGAGAAGCTCTGACATATTCCTGGGAATCTATAAGGCTGAATGCATACTCAAGTGCATATCGCCAGGAAAGACCTGAGAAGGCCCTCAGCTCTCACCTCTTGCTGACCTTGAGGCTCTGCAGAAGCAGGAAGCGAAGGCTAAGGCAGAGTTGGGAACTGCCTGGCTGAGTGTTGAAGGTGTGGCGCCAAACACAACAGAGACCCTTGGCAAAGACTGGAAGGTTTTTTTCGTCCCAAGGCTTTAAGTAAATCCCTATCCAATCAGTAGCTGACCACAAGCTAACAAACAGAGACTTCAGGGACCATACACGACAAGGAATACAGAATTTACAGAATTAGTTCAGAAAAGTCACTAAAAAAATCCCAATAACTACAACAAGTAGCAACAACAAAAAATCCTGAGGAGGCAAGAGAATCTGGTTTCCAGAGTTGCCACATTATAGTTTTCAAAATGTCCAGTTTTCAATGAAAAATTACAAGGCATGCAAAGAAACAAGAAGTATGGCCTGTACCCTGGAAAAAAAGAAATCAGTGGAAGCTGTCCCTGAGGAAGTGCAGACACTTGACTTTCTTTCTTTCTTTTTTTTTTTGTGAGGAAGATCAGCCCTGAGCTAACAGCCATGCTAATCCTCCTCTTTTTGCTGAGGAAGACCGGTTCTGAGCTAACTTCTATTGCCAATCCTCCTCGTTTTTTTCCCCAAAGCCCCAGTAGATAGTTGTATGTCATAGATGCACATCCTTCTAGTTGCTGTATGTGGGACGTGGCCTCAGCATGGCTGGAGAAGCGGTGCATTTGTGCACGCCCGGGATGCAAACCTGGGCTGCCAGTAGCGGAGCGCGTGCACTTAACCGCTAAGCCAATGGGCAGGCCCAACACTGGACTTTCTATACAAAAACTCTAAATCCGCTATTTTAAATATGTTCAATGAGCTAAAGGAAACTATGTGTAAGGAACTAAAGGATGATGTCTCATCAAGCTGAGAAAATTAATAAAGAGATAGAAAATATAACAAAGAACAAATGGAAATTTTGGAATTGAAAAGCACAGTAGCTGAAATTAAAAAAAAAAATCACTAGAGCAGTTCAACAGTGGATTTGAGGGAGCAGAAAGAATCAACAAACTTGAAGACAGGTCAATTGAGATTATCCAGTCTGAGAAACAGAAAGAAAAAGGAATTAAGAAAAATGAACAGAGCCTCTGACCTGTGGAACACCAGCAAGCATACCAAAATACGCATAATGGGAGTTCCAGAAGGAGAGAAGAGAAAGAAAGTGGAAGAAAGCGTATTTGCAGAAATAGCAGCCAAAAACTTCCCAAATTTGATGAGAAACATTAATTTACACATCTAAGAAGCTCAAAGACACGTCTAGACACATCAGAATCAAACTGTCAAAAGCTAAAGACAAAGTGAGAATCTGGAAAGCAGCAAGAGAGAAGTGACATATCATGTAAAAGCAATCTTCCATAGGATTAACAGATGATGTGTTTTTAGTTTGTAGCTCCTTTCTAAAAGATCCAACTTAAAAGACAACTGCATAAAGTGATAATTATAAATCTAGGTTGATGGGTACACAATGTATAAAGATGCAGTTTGTATGACAATGATAGCATAACGGGGGGGGGTGGAGATATACAGCAGCAAAGTTTTTGTATACTATTGAAACTTAATTAGTATTAATCTGAACTGGATTGTTACCAATTAAGATGTTAGTTGTAATCCATAGGGCAACCACAAGAAAATAAATAATATAGTAAAGAAATTACAATGGAATTAAAATGGTACACTAGGAAATATCCATTTAACCCCAAATTAGGCAGTAATGGAGGAACTGAGGAACAAAAAAGACATATAGAAAACAAGCAGCAAAATGACAGAAGTAAGTTCTTATAAGTAATTATATTAAATGTAAATAGACTAAACTTTTCAATTAAAAGGCAGAGATTAGCAGACTGGATAAAATAACATGATCCAGTGATATGCTGTCTACAATAGACTCACTTTGGAACCAAAGGCACAAATAGGTTGAAAGTAAAGGAATGGAAAAAGATATTCTATGCAAGTAGTGCTCCAAAGAGAGCTGGAGTGGCTACACTAACATCAGATGAAATAGACTTTAGTACAAAAATTGTTGTTAGAGACAAAGAAGGATAAAAGAGTCAATCCATCAAGAAGATATAACAATTATAAACACATATGCACCTGACAATAGAGCCCCAAAGTACATGAAGCAAAAAATGGTAGAATTGAAAGGAGAAATAGACAATTCAACTATAATAGTTGGAGACTTTAATACCCCACTTTCAATAATAGGTATAACAATTATACAGAAAATCAGCAAGGAAATAAAAAACTTCAACAAAACTATCTACCAATGAGACCTAAGAGATCTCTATAGAACACTCATCCAACAACAACAGAATACACATTCTTCTCAGGTGCACATGGAACACTCTCCAGGACAGACCATATGTTATGGCATGAAACAGTCTAGATTGAAAAAAATTGAAATCATACAAAATATGTTCTGACTACAAAGAAATTAATCACAAAGGAAATTTGGAAAATTCACAGATAGGTAGGAATTAAACAACACACTCCTAAATAACCAATGGGTCGAGGAATCACGAGGGAAATGAGAAAGTACTTTGAAGAGGATGAAAACAAAAACACAACGTGCCAAAACCATAAGGGATGCAATCAAAGCAGAGGGAAATTTATAGCAGTTGAGGTCTACTTGAAAAAATATAAAAGATCTCAAGTCAATCATCTCACCTTCCACCTTAAGAAATCAGACAAGGAAGAACAAACTTTACACCCAAGAAGGGTAGAGCAGTGGGCGTCTGGCCGTGATCCTATCACATATTCACCCCAATAGTGCTGGCCCGATGGAGGGATGGGACAGACTTAGAAGGGGCAGCAAACACTGGCTTGGGGATGTTCCTGTGAAGATGTGGTGCCATCCTCTAGGATGTACGGTGCCGTCCTCCCAAGGGGCAGAGTCCTGGGTCTGGGAGCCAAGGGTTCCAGGAGGAGCGGTCCCACTCATCATCACTCCCAGTGACGGGCTTGAAGTGGGTCAAATTTGTAGTCTCCATCCCCACAACTCTGGGCTCTGTGATCTAGAGGCCCTGCCTCCCAGAAGGGGGCACTTCCACCAGGATTCAACATAAGAATCCCATTAAACGTGAACTCACGCCTGCCACCCGGTCACTTCAGGCTCCTTTTTGCCGAGAGACCATCCTGGCAGGAGTAATTGGCCCCGGGCACCAGGAGGCAGTGGGGCTGCTATTACACTGCGGAGGCACAGAAGGTGATCCAGCGGGGGCGTCTCTTGGTGTTTCTCTGCCCAATTCTGACAGTAAGTAGACAAATCAGCAGCCACAGGCAGAGAAGCACACAGCAACCAGGGGCTCAGACCCCTCGGGGATGAGGGGCTGGATCAGCCCACCAGGTAAGCCCCTTGGACCAGCAGAGGCGCTAGTCTAGGGCAAAGGAATCTAGAAGGGTGGCAGAGGATGGAGATGGCGAGCGTCACCATCTGGACTTGAGATCAGCCACAATGACAGGGGCCCTCAAGGAAGAAAATGATAAACTATACTCTTTTAAAAAAAAGAATTCTGTTCATCAAAAGACACAATTGAGAGGTGAAAAGCAAGTTACAGTCAGAGAATATATTGACCATACACACATCTGACAAAAAGCTCACATCCAGATATACAAAGAACGCCTACAAATCAATAAGAAAAATACAGCCAGCAGAAAAACAGACAGAAGTCTTGAACAGGCACTGTTTCAAATAGGATTTCCAAGCAGCCATTAAGTATATGAAATTTGCTCAACCTCATCAGTCACAAGGAAATGCAAATAAAACTCCAGCGAGACACCACTCTGTACCCACTAGAATGGCTGAAATTTGAGACCTTGACAATATGTCATGTCGGTGAGGATGTGGAGCTACTGGAACTCACACTGCTGGCGGGCATGTGGAGCGGTTCAACCACCTGGGAAAGCCGTTTGCTATTATCCACAAAGCTGGATACACCTGTGCCCCAGAACCCAGCAATTCCACCGCTGTACTCAGTACACAGTCAACAGAACAGACGGCTTCTACCCGCCAAAAGAGACAGGCAAGAAGAATCCTATCTCACTGTTTGAACTAGCCACAAAACCAGAAACTCCCCCAAATGTCCATTGTCGGCATAATGGATAAAAGCATTGTGTGTCTTCATTGTCATGGACGCAACCCTGACGGTTAGCAAACCGTGCACTCTGAGCCATGGTGTGGGCGCATCTCACAGATAGCAGGCTGGGGGAAGGAACTAGACAAGAAAGAACACATTCTGCTGATTCCATTTGTATGGACTTCAAAACAAGCAAACGTGACTGGTGGCTTTAGAAGTCAGGACAGTGGTTACCTGGGGGGCAGTCGGTGACTGGAGGGGCATGAGGGGCTTCTGGGTGCCCGTCATGCGCTGTTGATCTGGGCTTTGTGAGAACTCGTCCAGCTGTGCACTTTGGGGGCACGCTGTTCTGTAGGGTAAGGGTGGTTCGGGTCACCTGGCTAGTGGTTAGTGATCCAGGAGCTTGTGTACTCTGCCACCTGACTTTCTTGGTCCCCAGGGTCACCCGCTGGTCTGTAATCCATCCTTTCTGTCTCTCCGTGCAGCCATGGACCTGGCCGCTCTGGCCGGGCCCAATGCGTGTTTTCTGGCTTCTGGTTGGGAGTTTCCCGGCCTCAGTGTCTCGTGATGAATGACCTTGGTGGTCACGGCTCCTTGCTCCCTGTTCTGGACGAGAGTACCGTCCCCACTGCTGTGGACTGGTTTGAGTTCTCCTCAATTCACATGTTGAAGTCCTGACTCACCCCCAGGTGACTGTATCTGGATACAGGGCCTTTAGGGAGGTCATTAAGTTTAACTGAGGTCACAAGGGTGGGGCCCTGATCTGCTAGGACTGGTGTCCCTATTGGAAAAGGAAGAGACGCCAGACTCTCTCTCTCTCCGTGCCCACAGAGAAGAGGCCCTGTGGGGACACAGAGGGCAGGCAGCCACCGCGAGCCAGGAAGAGCTCTCACCCCCCCTCTCGCCCAGCCTGCGCTGGGTAGTTCGTTGCTGCCGCCCCAGTGCACTAGGACACCGCCACCCAGGGGCAGCATTGGGGGCGTTGTTTTTCTGCCTCGGGAGGGCAGGGTCGACTCCCTCCGCTTCCCCTTTGGCCGGGTGTGGGCACCCCTCCTCTGCACAGGCAGAGGGCAGTGGGTACAAGTTGGGCCCTGGAGACCAAAAGTGCTGGGTTCAAATTTCAGCTTACTCCACTTGCTGGCACTGGAGGGGGAAAGAGAGGCCTCCCTGAGCCTCAGTGTTCCCTGCTGTCGAATGGGTCAATGACACCTATGGCACTATCTGCCGAGGGATCAAGAAGAGGATTTGCCCGGGAGCCCTCAGTGTGTGGCCACACTCAGTAGGGCAGCAGGCCGTCTCCACCCCCCGACTGCCTCGTCCAGGCCCCAGGCCCAGCCCTCCCCGGAGGCCGAGGGTAGGGGCAGGCCTGCGGGTCTGGGAGATGGTCCCTTATCACAAGGTCCAGGCTGTTATCAACGTCCGCCCCAGATGGGGGGAGGGCAGTCGTGGCATTTGCGTTTTGGGCGAGAGAGCAAAATTGTCCCGAGGAGAGCTATGAGGCACAGGGCACCCCATTCCCGCCTCTGTGTTTCTGAAAGAGGGTATTGATGGTGCTGGTGCTTTTCAGTAGGCTGAGCCATTCAGCATGGGGAAGACTCCGTTTCCCTGGGGCCAGAGCTGTGTCCTCTGGCCTGGCAGGACAGCCGGGCACCGTCTGCAGACCTTCCTGGTCTGGAGTCCTGCCTGCCCCCTGGCGCCTGGCCCACCGGGGCTTCTCCTCTCTCCTTGGCGCAGACCCTCAGCTGGTCCCGACCCCAGGAGTGCCCCGTGACCACCCCCCCCCTCGGCCCCTGACCCTGGGCCCACGAGGGCTCATCATGGTTCTCTTCTCCGCAGGTTGCTGGGTAGGTCTGGATTTTTAGGTTTAATCACTGCAAATCTGGGCGCCAGGGTGTTGCTGCAGAGGGCCCGGTTCCCGATCCCTCCGCGCTTGCAGCTGAAGCACGGACCACAATGGGCTGCAGGCTCAGTGTCTTCCAACAGCAAATAAATAAATTGATTAGAGCAGCAGCTCTCGGGGAGGCTGACACAGATTGTATTTGTGCACTGGGTGGAAGAGATTTCTCTAAATTTAATTATAATTTAAGTGTAAAATATGCCTCTTCGGGAATTTCGCGCCTCGTGCATAATTAGCTCACCACCCATCACCACCTAACGCCACCTCTGTGCGCTGTGAGCGATTAATTTATAGGCTGGTAATAGGCTAAAACAATATTTAAAGTCATTTTGCCCGATGTAGCTTTTAAGGAGGGACTGAGATGATAGTTATTTAAAGACACATTTTATCACTTGGGAGTCGTTAAGCAATCGCTCCTCCCCGGCTGTCCCCGCACTAGTGGCAGCCTCGCCCCTCACAGCCCTGGACCCGTTCATCCGTTATCAGACGCGCCCGGCTCCTAGGGCACTAATGTGGCAGTGATGACCCTAGATGACGCGTGGGCCCCCGGCCAGGAAGGGGCTGCTCGAGGAAGCCAGTGGGCTTCCGTCCCACTGGCTCCTCACGAACTAAGTCTGGGCAGGATTTATCGGCCCCTCAGGAGGCAAGGATTCCGAGGCCCAAGTTGCAGAAGTTGTTTTGCTGTCGGCCCTGAGCCTCGGGGTGGGGAGGGGGCAGTGCCATAGATGGAATACGAGGCGGGCGGGGGCACGGAGGGTGAGCCCACCGCCCGGGGAGGTTACTCTATTTTTATGGCTCAGCCGTGGCAGGAAGAGAATGGTCTCCGGCATCTCAGAGAATCCGTGCACGACTGCAGGAACTGTCCCCCCGCGGGCCTCTTTTTCTTCCCTGGGGTGTGATTCCGAAGCGCAGAGACAGCTCAGGGAACGGGCTTGGGAACCAGGAGGAAGGGCAGGGGTGGAGGAGGGCGGCCCTGATGAGGGGTGTCACGGGGACATTGCCAGGACGAAGGGGAGCTGCTTGCTTAGTGTCTGGCAAACGCCTGCACTGCCTGTTGGGGACCCCCTTAAAGGTCTAGGCCCCCAGGCCCAGGGCCGTCTGCGGGCCTGCCGAGCGGGGCGCAGTCAGCCTTGCTGGAGAAGGACCAGGGCTTTGGGATCCGATGGATCTGGGCTGGACTGCGGCTTTGCCTCCACCATGGCAACTTTGGGAATCTCAGGAAACACCTGTACACCTGGCCCCAGGCGGTGCAAGCAGGGCTCTGACCTGCCGCCTGGAACCCCGGAGGGTATTTGGGTGGGCTGTGGGGTCCACAGCTCCCGACATCCCGCACACTTCTGAGGCAGATTCATGGGCTCTACTGGGTTCTCAAAGGGCCCCACGATCAAAGAAGTGAGGGCATGCCCAGTGCAGAACACTAAACACGACAAATTCAGGCATTTTATAACGATGTTGAAGGCACGAAAACTGCAGCCCTCAAGAGGTACAGCAGCGTGCGAGCCTCAACGCTCCGCAGGGGCAGGGTGAGTCCTGGCATGCGCGAGTTTGCAGCCCCACTGCTCACACACCCACCCTGGGGTGCAGAGTCCAGGAACCACTCTAGGGCCGAGGACCCTCACATTGCCCCCTCACTCAACTCCCAGGGGCCGTGGGCTCCCCTCTGCACTGCTATTATTATTTGCTATTCCTAGTGTTAGTGCTTGGAAAATACTTCCAGGGGTAAATGAATGATCAGGGGAGCGAAGGAATGAATTCTGGCATCACAGCATTTGCAAGAAATTGTGTTTGGAGACAACCAGAAATCTGAGTTCTTGAATCTCAAGCTGGGGGTGCTGGAGAGGAAGAGCGGGAGAGAGGGAGCGCATCCCCCTCCCCACCCGCCGGGAGCCAGCCTGCTGGGAGAACGGGCACGGCAGGCAGTGCAGGCCGAGGGCAGAGCTTCTGCCAGTAGGTGAGAAGATTCCACGTGAGGACGTCGGCTCTGTCCTCTCCTGCCCCTGCCCTTGGCAGAACGGTGTGGTCTGCCCGGAGAGCACCAGAGGGAGAATGTCACTTCTCTTTCCTGGGCCTCGGTTTCCCCAACTGTAAGAGGGTGGATGAGAGGGTCTCTACCTTGTCTCTAAATTGTCAGATTATCATCTAACTCTGACGTGCTAGGGTCCTATGACCAGGTGCTCAAAAACGCTTGTGGTCATTCATTCAGTCAACAAACCTGTGTGTGTGTGCCAGAGCCAGGCTCAGAGAGCGTCCTTGCAGGTAACGCTCAGGGAGACCCAGGCTTCGGCCCCACACCCCACAGTGGGCCCACGGCAGGGCTGTAGTGGGTGGAAGCCCAGAGCAGGGCCTCAACCGACCGTGGGGATTCCAGGAGGAATGGGGGTGGGGCAGTAGGGGTTCTGGGTGGGCAGGGGAGGGCCTCCCGGGGGGATGCTCCGCAAAAGGCCCGGGAGGCCTTGTGCCGGGCCCGGTCAGTCTCGGTCTCTCCTGAAGGTGGGGAAGGGGGTGCGGTGGGGAGGTGGGTGAGCGGGGGGCACAGAGGAAGAGCGGGCCAGTGACCTGACCTTGGAGGATCCGTATTCCTGGGTGAACGAGGATCTGCCCAACCCTGATGCTAGCTCCTTGTGGAGGACGGAGCAGGGGAAGTGTTCCGGCCTGCACCCGTCCACCCACCACTCCTCACGTCCCCTCGGGGTGATTTTTGCAGCCCTGGCCTGATGAGGGGACCAGCTTCCACAAATGGTGGCCGCATCCATGTGTCTTCTGCAAAGAGCCTCATAAAAGGGGCCCGGACTGGAAATCAATTCTTTAAAGCTGAAATCAATAACAATAACTAATATTAATACTGATTATCCTTTCTTATTGCACTTCGCAGTTGGAGACGGATGGTTTTTCAGGATTAGCAGAGGCAGCTCTGCAGGGCGGCACGGGGCAGGCTGTCCCCGGGGACACGCGGCCGGGAGCCTCACGCTGGGTCCCCTGGGAGGCCGGATGCCCCCAGCTCCCGCATCTTTGGGTGAACTCGTCCAGGACCTGGTTTCTCCATCACGGTCCCCACATGACGGGCTCGTCCACTGCACAGGTCAGCCTAGGATAGGGGACTGTGAGGGGGCGGCGGAGTTGGGACGTTTCCCCAGGGCCCGCATGCTCCTGGTGTTGGCTTCTGCCCGTGGTGTGAAGGGCGGGCCTCAGCCTTCAGGGAGCCCCCAGTATGGAGGGAGAAGGGGGGAGGGGGAGTGTCCCCCAGGGAACGGCCAGTGAGGCCCCCACGCAGGACCTGAACGGGGTGGCCTGGCTCAGGCCTGCTTTCTGTGGGGGTCTCTCTGGGGGACGGCCCAGGGCTTTGGTCAGAGTCTGCAGAGCGGGAAGATGACTCTACCAGCCCAGGGGGGCCCCGGCCTCCAGACACGGCCCTCACGGCCTCGGTATGGGTCACTGCGGTGAATCCCTCTCTCCACCGGGAGGAAAATCCCTAACTCCCATTTCCCGTGTGAGCAGCCAAGGGCCCAGCAGGGCCCCCCAAGGCCACACGCTCACGGGGCAAAGCAGGACCCAGGCCGGGGCCTCCGTCTGCCAAGCCCCTTGCTGCCCCCACGCCCAGCAGTGTGCACAGGGGGTGCAGCATGCACCGGGGAAAGTGGGTGGCCGGCCTCACGGGGAGGGGCTGAGGAGGCCAGGAGTTAGTCTTTAGAAGGCGTGCGGGAAGGGGAGGGTCAGGGGTCGGGGTGGCTATCCTGGGAGGAGGTCCCAGCCTCTTGTGGGGTCCACCAGTCCGTCATTACTGGAGTCTCTGGGCCTCAGTTTCTTCCTCTGTAAATGGAGCAATGACCACCTGCCTCACAGGGTGGCCCTGAGGGTCCCATGGGCTAACACACCTCTGTCCTCAGACTGCTGCCCGGCCCAGTGGGCACTGCCCCAGGGGTGGCTGTGATTATTACTGCTGCTGTTGTTGTTATAACAGAGGGCTGTGGGGTCTGTCTGTCCCTTTCTTGATCCCAAATAGAATTTGAGGACACCCCTGGCCCTTCCCTCTCCCGGCGACCTTTCACCTCCCCCCGGAGCCTCACTGAGCTCTGGAGAAGCCACTCACCGGGGCCTTTTATGCGAGACTGGCCTTGTCCTTCCCTCTCCAACTTATAAGATGTTCCCTAGGTGTGCTTCTCTTGGGCCCATGCACAAGCACATCCGAGATTGTTCACACACAGATGTGTGTGCACACACACTCACATGAGCACACTCATGCCTTTAGAGGTACAACGTATCCAAGAAAGAAGGCTGAGGGGAGGGAAGATTGTGTGTGCACGTGCATGCCAGTGTTTTGAGGACACAATCGGAAATTATTTATTATATAACTTTAGGTGGCTGGGTATGTCACACAATTAGACGTTTTCTGTGTCTAAGTTGGGAATCTCTGGAAAAAAATATGTACTGAAACATAGAACTGAAACCTGGGAATCAAAAGCAAAGCTTAGGAATAATTTAGAGGGACAGGGAGCCAGAGACAAAGTGTCATTGGTCACTTAATGTGAGCCTGAGCTTCCTAGAAGCCACAGCAAGGAAAGAAAGCAGGATGAGTTTGCAGTTCTGGCCAATGGGAGGAAGTCTTCACCCGGAGGAATAATTTTCCTGGGGCTAGAGTCCAGCACTGGTTTATCAGATGTTTTCCTATGAAAGAGGAAGAAGGTGGTCCAAGCCTTCAAGGGGCTTTTCCTTCTACGGTGCTCAGCAGAAGCTGAGGCGTTTCCAGGGGGCGTGGAGTAGGCTGAGCAGATGCCTTCCATTTCTGGCTGTGAAATCCCACATGGACTCAGACCAGAGAGTGGCCTCGGGGACAGGACCAAGCCCACCTTGCTTACCGCCACATTCTGGGGTGGAGCTCGGTGAGCCTGCCTATCAGGATCTGGGTTACAACTGTGGGGTAGAGGAAGCATGTTCCCTTAGTCTCTCGGAGGGAGGAGGGATCCTGGGGGTGAGGGGCTGGGGGAGAACCAAGAGCTGGGCCCAGGTGTGACTGATGGGCTGGCCTAGGCGAGAAGAGGGGGTTCCTGTTGGTCTGTGACCCTGGGAGGCTTGGGCCAGCCTCAGAGTGGGGGTGACACACTTGGTGGCCGTGCCCACACTGAGCTGACATGTGGGCTGCAGACGGTGGCTGTCAGCTCTCATTCCTCTCGCGAATACTGGTCAGGCGGGGCCGGGCGGGGGTCTCGGGCCATCTTGCGGGTCAGGCCTTCACCTCCCCGACACCGTAGCTCACACTCGCCCCGGATTCAATAGCCATCTCGAGGAGCTGGAGAGCAGAGCGGGAGGGTGGGCCAGCCTCCTGTGGCTTGGCGGGGGCGGAAGAGGGTCTTGCCCTCTGGGGCACTGGGTTTGTCCCTCTGTCACAAACTCCCTCAGTTTCTCTTGAATTAGAACTATTTGTGAGTCCATGTGCTCGCCCCCCCGCTCCCCCCCCCACATACACACATACACACTGTGGTGGCCAGAGGGACTGGCCTGGGTCTTGGCTGCGTTGGAAGTTTCTGGAAGGTCTTGCACAGTGCCAGGCAGAGAGGAAGTTCGCAGTTCACAGGAGGTGTTGAACCAATTCTGCTCCAGAGTTATTTGGACAACAGCCCGGGCCCTGAGCTGTGGGTGAGGGGGGCCGGGGCAAGGTGCACCCCACCTCCCCAGGCCCCCAGCCTAGGGGGTCCCTGTCCACCGAGCGGGCAGGAGGCCTGAGTTCTGGCCCTGGCCCTGCTTCCGAGGGCAGCGATGTGGTACCCATCCTGTCTCTAGGCCCCAGTGTTCTCATCTGTGGGATGGGGGCTCGGGCGTGTGGTCACTGGGGGCGCAGCCCCAGGGAGGCCCTCGAAGGTGGGCCTCTTTCCCGCCCCGCCTTGGCCCAGGCTGCAGCTGGTTCAGGCTCCCCACGGGCCCAGCCTCCCCTGCCCCGGCCCCCACCCCAGCCCCGGCTTCTGCTCTGGCTGTCCCCTGCTGCCCCCGCTGCCTCTCGCGCCAGCCCGCGGGGCTGTGTTTACCCACGGTCCATCTGCCTTGATGTGGACAAACAGACTGAGGCCAGGCTGCCGGGAGGGGAGATAAGGCTGGGCCAGCGGAGCGAAGGTGCAGCTGCTGGCCTCGCTCACCTCCCGTTAGTTTATTTACTGTCCCTGAACCTCCGTCTGCCCTCCCGTGGGACACGGAGGCCACACCACGGGGTGTTTCAGAAGGCCCCGACCTCTGCTCCAGGAACCCCGTGGGCTCAGCCGGGCTGCTGGAGAGATGCACAGTGAAAAATGTAAAGATAAAGATCGTGCTACCAGCAGCGACTTCGTGTATTTGCCTCCTTGCCAAGCACGGTGCTGCCCGTCCCTCGGGCGGGTCCACAGCAGAGTGGAGCTGTCGTCATCTCCCACTCACAGACGGAGACCCCGGCTCGGGGCCCATGTTAGTAACACGTTAGGATCGGGATTTTAATTCACGTTGTTCAGATTCCGGAATCCAGGCTCTTCAGAAAAGCCCTGTGCTATCTGAGTCTAGGAGGACTCAAGGCCAGCAGTGGCAGTGTCCTGGTGGGTGGGGTGAGGCTGTGGGGACAACCCTCGGGCCTGTCCCACCTGGGCAGGCTGCAGGCGAGTGGGCAGGGCTCACCCGTGCCCTCTGCAAAGCCCCCACTGTGTGCTGTGCCTCTCAGGGGCACAGAGGGGGAGAGGAGGGAGACGCCCTGCCCTGTGAGCTTCTGTTCATGTGGGAAATAAGAATCAAAGACCCGAAGGCGTGGAGGCACAGGTGGCCGGCGGCTTGCTCCAGCCTCTGGGTCTGGCTCTCAATCTGATTTCTCCCCAGCACCTCACATACATCCTGCTTCATCCCACCAGTGTGACCCGCCCTCACCTACGAGGCAGGAACTGTGCTGTGCGAGGGGACGCCACCATCACGGGCCGCAGCTGGGGCACCAGGGGCCTGGAGAGTGCTTCGGGGTGGCTTGGGGCCACTGGCCCCTCTTCTTGCCTGAGTTGCATCAGGGACTGGTTAACCACGACATGGGGGCGGACTCAGGGAGTGGGGTTTCGGGCCCTTCCCTAAGGGAGCACTCGTTGGTGGTGGTTGATGGCAGGAGACCAACACCTGGAAGAAGCTTCTGGAGCACCGGGGGGACCGGCAGGGAAGGTCTACCCAGCACTGTCCCTCAAGGATGGCTCGAAGATAAGGAGACCCCAAAGTGGCCTCTGCATGAGACCCTTCTGTCCCCGGAGCTGGGATGGGCTCAGCCCTGGACCACCTCTTGGCTGGAGACGGAGGCTAGCAGGGCTGGGGGCATTTCCCAGAAATGGCAGATTGAGAAAGGGACGGAGCGGGAGCGCGGCTCACGGTCCCCAGCACAGAGGCTACAGGAACTCCCGTCTCCGTCCACAGGAGGACGCTTCTGAGCTCCGGTTGTGGTCCCCTTGTTGCAGAGGGACAGCCACCCTGCTTTCCTGGGGCTGCTCCCCACTGCACAGAGCCTCCTTGGGTGGAGACTCTCCCCCGGGCCTGAGCCCACGCCTGCGGGTGAGGCCTGGATCGCTTCTTCCATCACCTGCAAAACGCCACCCAGACTCTGCTTGGATGCCTTCCGTGATGGGGAACTCACCACCAATGAAGGCAGAAAACTTGGGTTGGGTTAAAATCTGCCTCCTTGAAACTTCTATCCGTTGGCCATTTGTGCATGCTTCCTTCAACACTTACTTACTGAACACCTACTGTGTGCTAGGCTCTCTGCTGCCCGGGCACAGAGGGAGAACAAACAGAGGAGGTTCTTACTCTGTGGAGCCCACAGTTTGGTGGAAGGGGAAGTGAGTAGGTGGGAGTGTTGGGGGTGGGGACATTACAAGAACTGCAAGGACAGAGAGTGGGGCCACCTGTCCCAGGATGGGACCAGGAAGCATCTCCTGGACAAAGTGACAGGTGAGTTGCCACCTGCAAGGTGAGGAGCGGCTACTCGGCAGGTGTGGGCGTAAGTGTTTCAGCTGGGGGAAGGCAGGCTCTGTGGCAGGCACACGAGACGGATGGGGGAGCTTGGGCAACTGACACCAGCTCAGTGGGGCTGGGTCCTGTGTGGGGGGCAGGAGGCAGAGGCTGTGGTCAGGGCCGACCCTTCCCTGAGCCTGGGAACGGCAGGGTTGGGGCGTGGAGAGGCAGGTGGACGGCCCAGGCAGGGCTCGTGGCACAGGAGGAATTCTGAGCCCCTTTGCCTGGTCCTCATCCTCCTTTTCAAACTCCTCTCCTGAATCCCACCTTCCACGCACCCAGCTCCAGGCTCCAGCCACCTGCTTCTCTCATTTCTCCAAGCCCCTCAGCTCCTGTCTTCCTCATGTCTTGCACATGCTGTTTCCTCTGCCTGAAACACTTCTCTTCTGGCTGAGTTTGGTTCTGGTGTAGGCACTGCCTCCTCCAGGCAGTCCTCCCTGATTTTTCAGGATGTTTAGGTGTCCTTTGTGTGTACGACAGTGGCACCTGGGTGCCGTCCCCTGACATACACACACACACACCCTGGGCAGGGGCAATGTCTCATCACCTTTTGGATTTCCAGTGCCAGGCACTGTGCCAGCAGTGAGGTAGGCCCGGAACGCCGTTCTGTGGCTGAAGGTAGAGTCGCAGGCTGGGGAAGATGTCTTGGGGCCCTTGGCTGGTGATGGGTTGACAATGGCTCTCCTCTGTCCCCTCTAACTGGGCACCCTGGAAGGGAACAGGGCAGCCCATTGTGTCTTCTCCAGCCTGACCCCATTCGGCACGCAGGGCGTGCTTCCTGCACGAGGTCAGAGGGTAATCACAGAGACCCCTGTTGGAGTCGGGAGGGGTCTGCGCCTGCGCTGCCCGCTCTCCTGGACCACGAGCGCCTACAGCGCAGTGGCGTCTTCCCCTCTGTGGATTCTCTGCTCTGGTTGATACTGGAGGTGCTCAGAACAGCTTGATGGGCTGGTGTCAAGGTTCCCGCATGAAATGCTCCCGCCCGAGGAGCCCAACAGATCACGACTCTGAATTTGAGGTCAGGGTCTTCATCTCTGCACCCGGGCTTCTGCATGCCCATGCTTCCCTCTGCTGCTCGCCGACTGATTTCCGGGGGCTTTTGGAACCCCAGGGCCGGGCGACGTTGAGGGTTTTGGAGACTGGGAGGTGGGCATTGCTCCAGAAATGACTCCCAGTGGCCGTGGACCCAGGTCGTGAGCCGGGAGACGGAGGAAAGGGTTTGTTTTCACTCTGCACACTTGGTCCCCCGGGCAAACAAAGAGAGTGGCTGAGGGGTGTTTTCTTTCCAGGGCTCCATCAGGCCCAGCCCAGAACCCGGTGGGAAGGGTCCCCTGGTGGGGAGAGAGAGTGGAGCCCGGGTCTGCGGCCAGTTCTGGGCTGGAAGTTTCACTGCCAATTATTTGGAGTGTGTCTTCCATCTGGTCACTAGTGGAGTTTTCCATGAGGAAAAGCACTGAACTTTCTACCTTATTAAGAGTCTCTAGAGAACCTGGTCAGCCTGGCCGTCCTCAGGAATGTTCTCAGAGTTTCCATGTCGGTCTGTGATTGCATTTGTCAGCCTCAGCCCCCTCCCTCCATTTACAGACGGGAGGAGGGAGGGTTTCCATGTTGGCCGAGGTCCCACAGCAGCAGAGGCCGAGCCGGCCGTACCAGGTCTCCTGCCCCCCGGGGTAGCCTCCTTGGACACAGCTCAGGAGACGGCGACCGCCCGGTGTTTCTTCCCGACCCTGAGCTCTGAGGCCTGCGCACCGCCGAGCTTGTGCGGCTGGAGCTTCAGGAGCGTGGCTCACAGGCTCAGAGCACAGGTGCGGCCAGTGGTCAGAGAGGATCCAGCTCCGCCACCCGCTGGCCGGGCCCCCTGGCAAGGCCACGTGACCAGTCTGGGCCCCGGGCTGCTAATCTCTAAAGTGGGGCTGGCCACCCTTCCTAGCAGAGCTCTCCTGAATTAGCGGGGCTAACCTGGGAGCCGAGGGCAGCGTGGGCTCTCCTGCACAGTGCCCGGCCTGTGTGGGACCATGGTGCACGGTGGCTGGGGACTGTCCCCTGACCCTCACTGGCATTCTACACTTGTTTGGTTGCGGGTGAGCCTTGCTGGAGGTGAAGGGAATTAACACTCTGTGAACGACCCTCAACCAGGTGTTGGTGGCTAGGTGCTCCCTGGGAGTGGACAGTTCTGGGGTGTGCTCCCCAGTCTTGCAAAGGCCGCTGGGGGACTGAGCCCCCGTTGGCTGCAGCAGAAACCTGCTCACAGAGGCACCTTTCTTGTCTTCCCACTTCCCCCGGTCCCTCTTCCCCGCGCCCGTCTCTGCTCCGGAAGTGCTGCCCGCACCTCCATCCTGACCTCCAGGTCTGCTTTAAGGGGTACCCGGCTAAGAAAGAGGGCTACTGGTTTATCATCCAGACCCCAGTGCTGATTCTGGTGGGGGAGGGAGAGTGGGGGGCTTCCTGGGGGAGGCGCCCTTTGAGCAGGGTCTAGAAACAACTGTGAAGGGGAAGGTTGGAAGGGGATCTGTGCTCCTGAGACCGCCCCCACCGCACCCTTAT
This sequence comes from Ceratotherium simum simum, assembly GCF_057802395.1. Taxonomy (NCBI): domain Eukaryota; kingdom Metazoa; phylum Chordata; class Mammalia; order Perissodactyla; family Rhinocerotidae; genus Ceratotherium; species Ceratotherium simum. The sequence goes on along the minus strand of NC_141928.1, from coordinate 3,450,322 downwards.
CCCCAGCTCCCGAGGGCTGGTGACCCAGGATGACCCTTCACCCCCAGCCCCTGGATTGGGCAAGATGGGACCCTCGTGGCCAGAGGAGATGAGGCTGCTCGCCGATGCCACGTGGAAGGATTCCAGGTCGGTTCCTCTGAACTTACTTGTGCAAAGCTAATGCTGTGTCATTAGCAGTTGGAAAAGCTCTCTGGAAGTTAAACGTTAAGCGGCGTGTGTGCTGGGAAACGTGGTCTCTCACGCCCAAGGCTGATGGTCAAGGCCATGGCCCTTGGTCTTGGCCTTAGAGTTCTCCGACAGACAGGCTTTCTAAGTGACCGTCACCGAAGGGTGATCATCCTGGATCTCTGTCTCCTGGGGTCTCCAGTGGGCTCCAGAAATGGGCCAGTCCCTCAAAGAAACCTGGTGGGGTGGGAACCTCTGGGGAGGGGAGCTGGTTGGGCAGGGTTGGGCCAGTGGCTTTCCAAAGCCTCCTAGGATTCCTGGGGCCGAGCCTGGCAAGCCTCCTCCCCTGGAAGAGGTCACCCAGTCCCAACCAGGGAGGACATGGGGACCTGCTGGGCCTGGGACTGGGACAGCATGGGTGTATCTTTTCCAAGGCTTAGGAGATGGGTCCTCAAGGCAGGTACCAGGTCTCACGAAGGTACCAGGTCCCCAGAAGGGAGGGAAGGCAGCAGCCCAGGCCTGGAAGGACAAGCAGCCTGAGGACTCTGGAGGGTGGGTCATGAAAGGAGGCTCTGGCCACTTCCTCCTCCTTCCCTCCCTCCTTCCCTCCCTTCTCCCTCCCTCCCTCCCTCCTTCCCTCCTTCCTTCCTTCCCTCCCCTCTCCCTCCCTCCCTCCCTCCTTCCCTCCTTCCTTCCTTCCTCCCCTCTCCTCCCTCCCTCCCTCCCCCTCCTTCTCTCCTTCCTTCCTTCCTTCCCTCTCCCTCCCTCCCTCCCTCCCTCCCTCCCTCCCTCCCTCTCCCTCCCTCCCTCCTTCCCTCCTTCCTTCCTTCCCTCCCCTCTCCCTCCCTCCCTCCCTCCCTCCCTCCTTCCTTCCTTCCTTCCCTCCCCTCTCCCTCCCTCCCTCCCTCCTTCCCTCCTTCCTTCCTTCCCTCCCCTCTCCCTCCCTCCCTCCCTCCCTCCCTTCTTCCTTCCTTCCTTCCTTCCACAAACACTTCTCAGAAATGTCAGCTCTTGCATTGGCTCTGTGCGGGATGCAGCCGTGAACAGACCCCTGTCTCTGCCCCTCCAGGGAACCCCCAGTCTAGATGGGTGCAGACAGGTCAGGCCATTGGATGCAGTGTGGTACATCTTCCACAGGAACGCACAGGAGGTGTTTCCTTTGAGCTGTGCCTTGACATTCAGACAAGGGGGAAGGGCATTACCTCTAGAACATGCCAAAGTAAGGGGAGAGGCAGCACCAGGCTGGGCTCAGCAGGAAGCCCCTCTGAGATGGTACAGGGACAGCGTGCTGCACAACCCCGCCACACAGTCCTGTTGATGAAGTTCCATCCACAGGGAATGCCTGTGTTTTATAATCATTTGTTTTTGTGTCTGTGTCTGTCCTCCAGGGCAGGCATCAGGTTGGTGCACCTGCACCCTCCGAGACTAGCGGACAGTTAGTGATAGGTGCCGAGTGAATTCTGAACAGGCAACTGGATAGATGGATAGACTGTTGGATAGGTGGATGAATGGATGGATAAATGGATGGATGAGTGGGCAGTAGGGTGGATGGATGGGTGAGGGGGTGGGTGGGTGGGTGGATGGACAGGTAGATGGGTAGAGGGATGGATAGGCGGATAGATGAGTGGATGGAAGGGTGGGTGGGTGGATGGATGGATGAGTGGATAGATGAATAGATGGATGGATGGGTACATGGTTGGGTGAATGGGTGGGGAGATGGGTAGTTGGGTGGTAAGGTAGATGGATGGATGGATCCTTTTCATCCACAATTTCAGTTCAAATCAGAAATTGCAGACTTTCACAGGGAGTCCTAAAAACTCACCTCTTGAGCCAGCTCTGGGGGTGGAGACGGCTGGCCTGTCTGTTGACAAACGCCATCTGGCCTTAAATGAAGCTCCGCAGGAACTGAGTCTCCAGCTACTGTTGAGGGTAATGCTCACCAGACCACAGGGTCCTCCTCACCATGGAAGGTGGAGCTCTCTCCCTGGGGTGCAATTTCTGAGATCCAGTGAGGAGGGGTTGGGTGGCTAGGGGTGAGAATTCTCCTTTCCTGAGTAGTGCAATGGAGCGGGAACTCCCTAACCACACCACACACACCGCCCCCCCAGAGTCTGACCTGAAGCTTGGAGAATGGGTTTGTAATCCCTCAGGCGTTGGAACCTGGAGGCTGGGGGTTCCCTGGGGTACCTGCCCATTAGTACTTAGAGAATCATCCATGATCTTTGTCAGTGGAACCTTCTGGAATGTCAGAAGAGGGGCAGCCTTCAGGAAGTGGAGAACCCAGAGCTGACCACCCGGGCAGAAGACCTGGAGAAGAGTCAGCAGGTGTGTGACTCAACCTGGGGCTGCTCTCTCAAGCCCTTGCCTCTTTCCTCCATGAACTGTCGTGGTCTGTCTTCACAGAAGGCCCCCACCCCGGGGGTCATTCCTTTTAACAGGGCTGGCTATGTCTCAGGCTCCCCCGGTCCCGCTGTCTCTCACACGTGTCAGGGCCACTGGACCAACGCTGGCTTCCGTCCACATCGGTTGGCTCACTGTGGCGTCCACAGGCGAGGCTGGGGTCACGGAGTGGAGGGGAAGAGGAGACTTTGGATCCTTCTGGAAGAACAGGATTGCATGTTCATCAGCTGGGCCCTACCAGCCGTCCTCCTGCATGTCGTAGGTGACCAGGGGCCTGAAGCAGGAGCAGTCTCTGAAATCCATGGGGAGGGGGTGTAAATTAGGGCTGAGAGCAAAGGCTTTGGCCCCGGGTCCAGGTCTAAATTCTGGCTTTGCTGCTGTCCGGCCGTATGAATATGAGCAGGTCTCAGCTTCCCCACCTGGACAGAGAAACCACCTCCCAGGACGAGTCAGGACTGAGGGTGCGGGGCCTGACACGGCCCTGAGCTGGGTGCAGGAGCCGCTGTCAGCAGCGCCTCACAGTCATGGCCCCGGGAGCCAGGGCCAAGGTCAGCCAAGGTCAGCTAAGCATGACCCTAGCTCCCGGCGCGTCACGCCTATCTAAGGGGATTGATGTCTCCGGTCCCGGGTCGCAGTAAACAAGGAAGAGGCGTGCTGCTGCGGAAAGCACCGGTGTCCCCATCAGACAGTCCCTGTCGGCCTCCCTGCCCCCTGCCACGGCCCGGCCGTGAGGCCTTGGGCGCCAGGTACACTCCCCAGCCTGCATCTCGTCTGGACAGCGGGACGGTGGTGCCTCCTTCAGCAGGTGGCGGGAGGGCAAGGGTGGCAGGGCCTATGGGGCATACGGGAACTGAGAGGGGCCAGGGGCGTGGGGCAGCCCATCAGGACTGTTAATAAACTTGTGGAAACACCATCTTCAAAGCTCACGCTGCTTCCTGCAATGTTTACACACCACGAATTTCAATTTCATGCAACCAGCGGTCAACACGGAGCGCCGTGGCGCTGCTCATTGAAAGTTAACCGCGGCGCCGCCTTGGGCCTCTAGGTCCTGGGCCCAGCCACGGAGCGGAAAGGCCACGGCCTCAGCCGGCCTCTTGCTCTATCTCTACTCGCCAGGCGGCCACAGGACAAAGCTGCTTGTGTCGAGAGGCTAGTTCTGGGCCAGGGTGCCACGGGGCTGAGAGGGAGGCGGAGGCCGGTGGCCCCGCGGCTGTCAGAAGGCTCAGCTCAGGAACACACCCGGGCACAGCAGCTCCTTCAGGTTTCCGAATGCACGGGTCCCTAGGCCTGTGGGGTCTCCCCCACTGTCCACTTCAGAACCCAGGGCTCAGTGACCCTATGTGATGCCTGGGCCCAGCAGCTCAACCTCGGCCCACGGGGTCCACGGGTGACCGACCCCGCCCGGTTCGCATCAGTCTGGGGTCTGGAGGGGCAGGAGGGGCGGGAAGCTCACGAGGGCCCCTCCTCTGAAGGTGGTCTTAGCCTGGAGGCCGGGAGCTCAGTCCTAAAACAGATTCACTGCTCACTTGTGAAATGGGGTAGAAATTAAGCAGTCCCCTTTGGGCATCTCAACTTTCTTTTTTAAAGGTTCTGCTCCTTTTAGTGAATTTATTTACTTCTAGATTAGCTTTTATGTTGTGCTGACAGGCAAGGGGGCTGGGGAGGTCTGCCAAGTGTTTTCCTTCTCCACTCCAGAAGCTCCAGCCAGGGCCCGGCAACCAGGGGAGCCGAGCTGGCCTGTGACCTGGGCTGTGGAGCCTCATGGTTGAGGAGCAGGCCTGGTCTGAACCCAGCTTTGCCATTTACTAGCTGTGTGGCCCTCGGCAGGCTACCAACATCTCTGAGCCTGTCTCCTTCTAAGTGAAGTGGGAATTCGTAATGCAGCTGCCAGGCCGGGAAAGGAATCGTGCCCAGAGCAGACTCTGAGACCAGGACTCAAGGGCGTGTGTGCACATGTGTTTGTGTTAGCATGTGTGCACATGCATGTGTAGGGGGGATGCCCAACACACCACTAGGGAGTATGGCAGTGTGACAGGAGGAGAAGGAAGCAGAGAGGGAGCCTGTTCCCATGAGGGGTCCATGCGGTAGGGAGACAGGCGACAAGCAAGTGGGCAGATGGAGACGGACCAGAGAGCAAGGGCGGGGAAGGGAGGCCTGGCCGCCGAGTCCGCGCCTGAGCCGAGGCCCCAGACACCAGCAGGGGGTGGCCCTGCTGGGGGAAGTGGGGGCAGCACTGCAAAGGCTTGGTGCCTTTGAGGGACGAGGATGGCCGCAGAGATCAGAGCAGAGGAGAGGGGGTGAGAGACACGGCCAGAGTCAGGCAGGGGTGGCGCCCCAAGCTGGGCCCCCAGATGAGCACGGGGAAGGCTTCCTGGAGCAGGGGGTGCTTTAGATGGTTCTGGATTGGTCAGCAGGTTATCTCCACACATCTCAGCGGGCCACTTCAGATGCCACTGGAGAAGGAGGAGGGTGGATGTCCAAGGAGGCCCCTCTGGACGGGACCACTCTCACGGGGCAGGAGAGGGACAGCAGTGGGAGGGAGGTCCCCTGTCCCATGTCCCCCTGCCCCTTGAAACTGCCGTGCCTGCTCCCAGCTTCCAGGCCTCGGGCTGGATTCGGGCTCCAGGGCCCCGCTGCCCTTGCCTGTGACCACCCCACTTCCCTTCCAACACGTTGCCCACCAGATGGACCTTGCATGAGTCCCACCCACCTCCGCGGGGCCGAGGAGCCTGGGGAAGTGCTTTCCACTGCTTGGTTTGAGTCGGGTGGAAGGGGAGACGGCAGGCAAGGAGGGAGGAGACGGCCCTTGGCACCGGTGCCCCCCACCCTGGGCTGCAGGCCCCCAGGACCCCTCGGCCTCGGTATGGTCCAGCCTTGTCTGCGAGCCAGCATGTCCCGGCCCTGACTCACTGAGAATCACTGTGGCTCGGCTGGGCGCGCCTGCCGGAGCCTGGAAGGCTCTGCGCCCACGGCTGCAGACAGGTCGGCACGGTCTCCAGACGCCTGGCATGGTGGCTGGCGCTCGCCGGTGCCCTGCTCCCCTGGGGGTCTGGAGTGCCGCCCGCCCTCCCGCCGGATTTCATTCATTCACTCGTCGGATCCCCCAGCCCCAGCCTCCCGTCGTTTGCTCACTCCCTCTTTTTGGGCCCCAGTCACTGAGGGCTGCGGGGGGCACTGTGACCTCTAGAGAGCACAGTCCCAGGCCTGGCGCGGAGGGACGCCTGCTGCCCTTAGGACAGAGTCCATACTCCTCGCCCTGTGCACTCCTTGACCACTGTGTGCTCTGGCCACGCCAGCTGCCCACGGCCCCTCGGACGGACTCCCTCTCCACCTGTGCCCGGGGTTCCCTTGCCCCCTCTTCCGCCCCGTCTGGACCGTACCTCCTGTCCTTGCTGTCTCAGCTTGGATGCGACTTCTTCCAGGCAGCCCTCCCTGGTGCCCCCAGTCTGGATTGAGCCCCCCAACATGTGCACTCTGAGCTTGGCCGGCCAAGGCCCTGCCACACAGCATCAAAGCCACCCGTTGAGAACCAGAGTCCTCAGGGGCCAGGACCATCAACGCTCACTGCAGCCTCCCCCAGCCCAATCTGCCCTGGCTCACTGTGTGACCTTGGGCAAGTCCCCTCTGAGGCATCAGTCTCCCCATCTGCAAAGGCAGGGCCCCCAAGGCTCCCTCCACTTAAAGGAAGGCTTTCCCCACGTGGAGCCACAAATCCAGGCTCAGGGCCCAGGCAGAGCTGGGCTCAAATCCTGCCTCGGCTGTGTACTTGCTGTGTGACCCTGCGCACGCAGATGGCTGAGCCTCTCTGAGCCTCCATTTCTGCTGACTGTGCCTGAGGCAAGTGTTGTTGATGGGGGAGGGATGATGGATGCAAGGCCCGGGGCCAGGAGGCTTCCAGCCCGGAGAGCAGCCGAGCTTGCTTCAGGCTCACGCTTGTTACTTTTATGACAACATCCCGAGACCCCTTGAAGGGGCAAGACGGACCCCAGACGTGGAGGAAGATGAGGTCCCTCCCCAGGGGAGCAGGAGGACTGGGTACTCTAGCCTGCAAGGGCCACCTCTGCCTCTGGCCGCTTTCTGCAGAGCCCTCGGGTTGGAGTGGCCGCTGGCCCCGTGGACCTGGTTTCGCTCTCACCAGGACCAAATTTGCTCCCCTTGAAAATAAGACAAACCCACGCAGAGCAAACTCAGGGGCAGACACGTCGGCAGATGCAAGGCCGAGGGGAGGCCTGTTTGCGCAGTCAGGAGCCGCTGTGGAGGGCTCTGGGTGCTGGGCGCGGCCCGGGATGCAGAGAGGATAACGGACCCCAGGCCCCGGACCCCAGGAAGTCAGGACTTCCCGTGAGATCTCCCCTCGTTCCTCACTGGATCTTCATGGTGACCCCCATTTCATGGAGAGGTCTTCTGAGGTGGAGAGAGGGCACCCGAGGGTTCGAGGGGAAGCGAGAACCCCACCCTGCTCAATGTCAGCCCTCAAGGACCTCCCTATCTGCAGAGGGAAAAAGGCAAGACCACCAGGCCCTCATGACCTGCTGAATCTGAGCCACGTCCCCCTCCTTCCCTGCCAGAGGGGAGCCCCGAGTCCAGAGGTGCAGCCCCACTTCCAGCTTGGGGGGCCGTCGGGGGAGGCCTCCCCAAGGAGGGGGCCGTGCAGTGCCTCTGGTAACCTCAGTCTCCCCTCTGTAGAATGGGGACAGCGTAGAGTGGCCCCCACCAGGGTTATCGTGAGGGGTCGGTGAGGTCACTCCTGGGAGGAAGGACCCAGGGCTGGGCACCCAGGAGGCGCCTAATTATTGCTCAATAGCAAGTACAGGCTCCTGGAGCAGGAGCGGAATGGACGGAGGTGGACAGCTGGGCGCTCCTTTGGGCCCCGCCCTGACCCCAGGGCCTGGGAGGTGGCCCAGCGGCCGAGGGCTCAGGCCCCGGAGCAGACGGCTGGGGCTCCATTCAGGGCTCCACGCCGTCCTGGGAGGCCCGGGAGCCCCATCTCCTCCCCCACCGTGAGGCAGACGACAGGAACCACCTCCAGGGGCCGTGGGGGGCTGGGAGGCGGGGCCACAAGACAACTGGGGCTGTTGTCAGCGTGGTGGACCCACAGACAGGACCGAGAGAGGGTGGGGTTCCCCAGCTAAAGAGAGCACCCCGCCTGGGACGAGTGAGGCGGCCGGGCCGGGCAGAGCGGCCTGCCCTCCAAGACCTTCCTCTGACCCTTTCAACACCTAGGAATAAAGCCTGCCTAGAATGAAGCCACAGAAGCACAATGAGAGCATTTCCCTCCCCTGCCCACCCCACGCTGGGGTCCCCGCCCCGTCTCTCAGTGGGTCCTAGCTTCCAGGGGTCACCACGCTGGCCCCCTGTGTCACGGTGGGGAGTCGGGAGCAGACGGCTCCGCGCGTCCCTGGACAGAGCCAGGCCTGTGGGGCAGTACGCAGGGGATCTGCAGTCGCCTCGGAAGCACTTCCTTTCAGAAGGGCCATCCCTGCACGGACCAGCCGGCTCTGACAGGAGGTGAGCGCCCCGCCACCAGTGGTAACCAAGCCGAGATTAGATGGCCATCTCTCGGAGGTGTTGTGTCACATTCAAGGAGGCCACAACAGGATCTCTGAACCCACAGCCTCGGCGTTGACCTCTCGGCCCTGAGCGCTGCCCAGTGGACTGGCGGGCTGGCCCACCCTGGACATCCAGCCGCCTCCCCGCCTCCCCTGCAGGGCTCTGTCCCCTCCAGGGAAACCTGACCCTTTGGTGGCTTGAAAGGCGAGAGGAACTCGGGTTTGATGTTTTGAAGAAGTGGCTTTTTATCAGAAAGCCCTCCGGGAGTCTGGGCCGCAACCAGTGAAATCCTATCTGTTGTTTCAAGGAGGGGAGAGAACTCGGGCTGACGCTCATTGAGATTTACGGCTTCCCCTGAGCCTAATTGCCTCGGCATCTTTTTAACAGTTGGGCTAAGTGGTGCTGAGACGGACAACAAAGCGAGGTGGCAGCTCGCCCTCCCTCCCCTTCTCTCCCCTCCCTCTCCTCCCTCCCCTGCTCTCCCTCCCCCCTCCTCGCTCCCCACAGTGGGAGCATCCCAGATACCCCACCAGGCAGGCGGTGGAGCATCTCTGCTCATCTCGGGGATGAGATGGGTGTGAAGAGCTGTTGGAGTTCAGGCCTCTGAATGAGTTTGTTCCTGTTGCTGTTGTCTAGGGGCCCCGGAGAGGAAGGGGGACGAGGGGGAGGCGCAGTCCTGGCAGACAGCAGGCAGGGCTCTGACTTCCCAGCCCGGTGGCCCTGCAGTGTCCAAGCTCCTCTGAGTGTCCCAGGGCGGGGAGATGGCGTCCGTGCCACAGGGCGTGCTGCCCAGCACAGCCCTGCATTCAGCGGGGCCTCAACCCACGCTGACGATCTGCCCTGTGGGGGCAGAGGTGGGACCCCGGGGCACAGGTCAGGTCAAATAAGGAGGAGCTTTCTAACCGGCTGCCTCAGCGGGAGTGAGGCACCCGTCTCAGGAGGCATGTAAGGGAAGCCGCATAAGCTCCAGTAGGGAGGCAGGAGGGGAGTCTTCTGCATCAAGGTGAGGCTGATCCAGACTTATTGGGGTTTGTCCCAACCCCTGCAGAGCCTCCGACGGGGGCCCCGGCCCCCTTCTTCCTGTGAGGCTCTGGACCCGGCCTGCCTCCCTGTTCGCTGGGCAGACAGGTTGATGGGTCAATGCAGCATTTCTGCAGCTCTCTCTCTGTGGCGGCTTCCTGGGCTGTCTCCCCAGGGCCCCTGGGTGGGCTAGGATTCATGGCAGGAGCATTTGTGGGGAGAGCAGTGGTGACCGAGGTGGTTGGGCAGCCCTCAGGGGTGGTGAGGCAGGAGCACCCTCCTCCCTGAGGCTGGCTTGTGCTCAAGGCCACACCCCTGGAGGAGAAGGCGGATGGGGCTGGGGCCAGACAGACCCCAGACAGCAGAACTGTAATAGTGCTGGTCCTGCTGGCTGCTGGTGGGTGCAGAGGCGGCCGGAGTCCAGGACACTCCTGCCAGGGATGGTGGAGTCTCAGAGGGGCCCTGCCCAGGGCGCTGTGGTGGGAACCTCAGAGGACATCAGACCCCCCAGCCTCACAGGCACTTAGAAGAGCCGGCTGAGTCCTTCCAGGAGGGCAGGGCAGGGTCTGCTCCTCTGCCAAGCGCAGAGCTCACGTGCCCCTAACAGCGCTGGGCACTGCACGTACCCACTCTATTACCCCCATGTCCCGTGACAAAGGGGGGGCCCTGGGTAGGCCACCCATTCCTCATAGCCTCTAGTAGGACTAGAGCACTTCCCTGGCCTCCCGCTGGAGGGGGAGGAGCTTCCCTGCCCCACCTGTGTTGGGCCGGGCTGTGGGCTAACGGGCTGCTGGTGGAAGTGGGGCCGCGCTCCCGTGGCCTGGCTGCTCTCTTATGCTCGTGCATCTGCCACGACAGGAGCGTGCCCCAGGGAGCCCCTTGTTCAGGGCGGGTGAGGAATTGCAGGACCAGACCCGAGCCCAGCCTGCAGCCTGGGGCCAGTCCAGCCCGGCCCGGCCCAGCAGAGCCACTGCAACCCACAGACCCACAGGCAAGACCTCCACTGGTTGTTGTAAGTTTTGGGGTGGTGCGTTGCCCAGCAAAGCTGCCTAACCCAGGGCGGTACTGTTATTACCATCCAGTGCTACCAGTGAGGAAGCCAAGGCTCAGCGAGGTCACGTCGCTCGCCCGAGGTCACCCAGCGTGCAGGTGGCAGACTGGGAGTCACACCCGGGCCGTCTGGCCTCAAAGCCTGCACTCTGAACCACAGCACAAAGGGCCACTCTGCCTTTCAGAGGACAGTGCCCCCAGCTCCCGGGGCCCTCGGGGAATCAGGGGCAGACCTGCATGGGAACAGCCTTGAACGAGTGAGGGAGCTTTCCAGCCTGCAGGACGCTGGGCTCAGGCCCTGGTCTGAGGGGACTCTCGGGTCAGGGGGCCTGCAGCCACCCCCCCGTCCTGTCTCTGGATTTGTAGGTTCTGTGGCCAGACATCAAGACCCTACAACCTCTCAAAGGGGCCCCAGTGTGTCAGTCCTGGCCAGGACCACCCCTCTTCGTCCTGCATCACTGTAGCAGCCTCCATCGGGGGCCCCGCCTCCTCCTGCCTCCCACCCAGCCTCCACCCCGCAGCCGGAGGGACCTGCCTGTCCGACCCTGCCACACTCTGTGGCTCCCCAGGACCTTATCCCACAGGCCCTGCTGACCTGCCCCGGGCACACCAGAGCTCTCCCACACGCACACTCACACATTCACAACACACACTCATAACACCCTTACACGCTCACACCCACTCATATTCGTACACACACACACCCCGCTTCACACACTCCCAACTATCTCAGACACACATATTCACACTCACATTCATGTTCACACTCATACACTCCTTCAAACACACACTCGCTCGTATTCACACACTCACACATACGTCACATGCACACTCACATGTACACTCACAACACCCTCACACACTCATATCCACAAGCACACACACATACTCGCATTCATACACTCACCCAGCACACACTTTCACTCATGCACACTCTCTCACACGCTCACACTCACTCAGTCTCCAGCCCCAGCACCCAGGCCCGCTCCAACCTCCCGGCCTTCACACTCCCTCTTCCTCTGCAGGGATGCCCCTCCCCGGCCCTGCTTCACCTTGGCTTGGCTATGTCGCCTCCTCCAGGAAGCCTTCCATCCTGTGCTCGCCCAGCCCCGTTTGCTTCCCGCGTCTCAGCGCATGTTCCATGCATTTCCGCTACTGGTGACAGGTCCTATGCCCAGTACACAGCAGGTGCTCACTCAACGTTTACTGAATCAGTTTACCATTGAGGCTTGTTGGGAGGGTGGCTCGGGCCCTCACCCCCCGGGAGTAAGCGTGGGCTCCTGGGGGGATCTCCCCGGGGCCCTCTGGGCTTCCCGGCCCGAGGAATCAGCAGCCGGCCAGGCCCCAGGGGCTGTGACCACGTGCAGTTTGTCCTCGGGGTCTCTAGTCCCCAGCAGCTCCTTGTGGTCCCCACACCGCAATGCACCCACTTCCTCTCTCCCCAGGAACAGACACGATCTAGAATATTCCTTCCCCCCAAGATCCAGAAACAGGTGAGTGATGGAGCCAGGAGACCCGAGACCACGCTGCACCGTTGCGGATTATTAGCCCGTGACTGGAGGGTGTCAGCCTAACCACCGAGCACCTCGGCTTCCGTGACCGGGGACGGCAGCAGTTCTGGGCTGAGATGGCAGGGACACGAGACGCTGTCTGAGAAGTATTACCCGTCCCCCGGGTACTCACACTGTTGCGGGACCTCGGGCCTGCACCCACAGTCTTGTGGAGAGGCGGAGGGGCAGGGATCTGAGCCCCTCTTCCCCGGGGATGTCGTCTAGGGCTGTTCCTCCGGCACCGAGGGGTCCAGAGAGGGAAAGATGAGGGCTCCCTGAGGCAGCGTCTTCCAGGACCCCCATAGACCCCCTTCCCCATGGAGGTGGTGAATCGTCCTGGCCACCACAGGCGTGAGGGTGCCCTGGGCCCTCGGGGCAGGCCGGTGGCAGACAGAGCACCCGTCTTCAGGGATAGGGCACAGGGGAGTGGCAGGGAGAGACTGAGGGATGGTCATCTGGGTCTCATCAAAGCCCGAGTCACCAGTCTTGGAGTCCTGGCCTGCCTGTGGATTCCCGGGTCGAGGCTCCCTGTCTGGGACCTTCACCTTCCCTGCTGGAGAATCTGTGGAAACACTGAAAGTGTTCTCGGCCAAGACCGCCGGCCAGAGGGAGCCGCGGGCTAGCTCTGGGCAGGACGGTGGCCGGGCCCCAGTACAGGGCGGCCAAGCCCTGTGGGGACTTGGGGATGCTGCACGTTGTGGGGGGCCCTGCAAATCCAGGCCTTCCCCAAATGCATGCTAAGCACGACTTTCTCTCCCTGCTGCTCCCAGGGTGCACGGCCTGGTGGGGGACATGGCTTTGCACCTAATATGTCCACACGTGCTCTGGGACACTGCGGGGCAATGGCCTCATCATGCACCACGTCCCCAAGCAGGGCATGGCTCCTGGGGCGAGAGGGGGTGTCGGGGCAGGCAGCGAGGCTGATCCCGGGGCCGGGGCAGCGGCTGCATCCTCGTGATGCACGGTGTCCCCACTGCACTTTACAGGCTGGGCTATGCCAGGGAGTGTTCCAGCAGTGCTGGACTATCATTCCATCCTAGGTGTTTGTGGGGCACCTGCTCCACGCCCAGCCCTGCACCGAGTGCAGGAGAGATGGGTGAATAGGCAGTGAGAGGGGCTGGTCCAGCGACAGGGCCAGCTTTGTCTTCTAGAAAGCACAGCTCTGATGTCAGCCAGGAGAATGGATCGCAGGGGCAAGGCCACAGGCCGGGAGGTGCAGAATGTCCAGGAGAGAGGGGACAGGACTCAAGGCGCAGGGGAGGAAGGGATGGGGAGAGACCAACATGAGAAGCTGTGCGCCCTTCATTGATGAGACAGGGGATAAAGGACACGTCTGAGGTTTCTGTTCACGGTGGTTGTGGGATTCACACACCAACACCTGGTGACTTCAGGCACGTGCCCGAAGGAGATGAGGTCCAGGCACCCGCAGGCATTGGAGGGGCCACCGCAGCCTTGCCCGGGATGGCCCCAAGCTGGATAGGACCCAAGCATCCTCGTGCAGTGGCATGGAGAAACAAATCCACGTGTGGTCCCAGGACGGGCCATCTACACCTCCACGCAGCGCGGCAGGTCCCGGACAGGAGCTAGAGACGGCAGCCAGACCAAACTGAGAGGTGAGCCCATCTTCTAAAGTTAAAACAGGCGAGAGTGACGCAAGGCATTAGGAGTCGGGACAGTGGCCTGGGAGTGGGGAGTGGGAGAGATGCTGGGGGCTTCTCGGCGGTTTCTGGGGCCGGAGAAGTTCCGATTCTTGCCTGGGTGGTGGACAGGCAGAGCGTGCTTCGTGACAAGTCACTCATTTGTGGGCACTTTCCTGTGTGTCTGTTACACTTTGATTAAAACAGACCAAGGGGTTACATTTAAAATGGGGGTGGTGCCCCCAGGTGAATCCCTGTTACCTGGAGGCACAGGCCCCCAGGTTCTGGAAGGCTGAGATTTCTCCATCAGTCATGGGGCCATTGGCCTGTCTCCCTGGAGACTGGGGTCAGGGTCTGGCCAGGCTGGTCAAGGCCCCCCTTCCCCAGGCTGGGTCCAGAAGCCTCTGTGTGGGCTCAGGTGAGGGAAGATGGGGGCGTGGAGGAGACGACGCTCTCGCTGGGAGCGGCCAGCCAGGGGAAGGGACCCCAGGAATGGCGGTGGCTGCTCAGCCTGCACCCGGACCCTCCAGCACGGGCGCCAGGCAGCTGCAGGAGAAAAGAACATTCTAAGGTTATCCGTGCCCTGGTTGCCGAAACAAACATTAGGAAAAAGAAAAAACTCACCCAAGCGGTCCCAGCACCGGACACGACAGCGTACCATTCAGGTGAGGCTTGGCGTCTGCACCCGGCATGTGCGTGTGTGTGCACGTGTGTGCGTCCGTGAGCAGCTTACACATTGCACACAATTGCCTCTAAAGAAATGGACGCGTTCTTTAGAGAAAGGCTGCTTTTTTGAATTTCAATTGGCTGTCTCAACAATGTCCGTTTAATTAGTGTGTTTTGAAGGGGAAATGAAGGAAAATTATAATTCATCCGAGAAAATGGTTGTACGTGCTCAGCTCTTCTCTTGGGTTCCAGAGGAGCCGCCCAGGTCCAGCAGAGCCCGAGCCCAGAGCCGTCCAGGCCAGAGGAGGAAGGGAAGAGCCGATGTGGCCCCGGGGGCTGGGGACGCCGAGAGCAGGGACAGGTGGGGTGATACGCCCGTGGTAGGTGCCGGGCAGAGCGCTGGGCACAGGGACACAGTGGGATCAGGCCCTCAAGGACTTTGTAATCCAGGAGCCACGGGCGGTGGCAACGTGGTTCAGTAGGAAAAGAACAAGGGCCCACTGGACACCTGGGTTAGAATTCCGGTTCTGTCTCTGTTCTCTGCTGGAACTAGCCCAGACACAGCTTCCTTTTTTTTGTGAGAAAGACCAGCCCTGAGCTAACATCCATGCCAATCCTCCTCTTTTTGCTGAGGAAGACTGGCCCTGAGCTAACATCCGTGCCCGTCTTCTTCCACTGTACATGGGACACCGCCACAGCATGGCCTGACAAGCGGTGCGTCGGTGTGCGCCCAGGATCCAAACCCGGGCCACCGCAGCGGAGCGCGCACACTTAACCACTTGCACCACGGGGCGAACCCCCAGACTCAGCTTCCTTATTTGTGAGATTTGTAAAAAGGTGTTGATGACCATGAACCAAGTAAAACGATGACCCGGAAAGGCCTTACGAAGCTCAGGTCCTGGAGGAATGTGGCCATGATGCACCTTGAGGGATCCTGGGGCAGCAATCTGTCCCCGGGAAGGGCGGAGTCTTGGTTAAGTTGCTCTCCAAGTGTGGACAGCCTCTTGCTTCCTTCGAGGTACCCAGGCTCCGTGGGGCAGGGGCACGGGGCCTGGCCTCGCTGGGTGCTCCTGAGTGCCTCCTGACGCTCAAGGCTGCATTGTGCAGAGGCTGGCTCCCTGCAGGTTTCCCTGCCCCGCCCAAATTCCCTCTCCCCATGACGGGCTGCTCCTCAAGGCTGAGCCACCCCCCTGCAGCCCCAGGTGAACCAGGGAGGGCCAGATGGAAAACAACATCGCGCCCTGCCCTGGCCTGCGGGGCGGCAGCCTCGCCACTGCACGTGTCTCCTCGTTACCCGCCAGGCTCCCCCATCACTGTGCCCCTCCTGGAGGGGCGCCTGGTGGCTGTGGCCTGAGCTGGGGGTGGGGAGTCTTGGGTTCCTCCCTCCTCCCGCCCACCACTCTGCTCCCCGGGCACCAGCCTGCATGAGCGTGCTGAAGGTCTGCGGGCAACCCTTGCCCAACATGCTCAGGAGATCAGCTTGCGTTGGACGGAGTAGCTTGGGGGGAAAGGTGTGGGGGGCCCCATTTCCAGAGGAGCAGGATGCCTTGCTCAGGAGGGTGCCAGGCAGTCGGCATCTCTGGGGTCCACAAGGAGCCCCCTCTACCGACAACCTCGCTGCCCAATGAAGCAGCAGCTGCCCCTTCCTGAATGCCCACCAGCCAGGTGAGGGCCAGGCCCCCGTCCTCTGATTTAACAGACCGGTCGGGAGGTGAGGGAGGTGGAGGCGCTGGCCTGCATCAGCACCGGTGGGAACGACCGGCTGGCTTCAGGCCCCAAATGTGACTCCGAAGCCCTTCCCGGCTCTGTGGATGCAGCCAGACGGGGCTCCGTGCAGAGCTGGGGTCCTGGGGCCCTGGAGACCCCTGAGCCACTATCCCCACTGCAGGCTCCCTCTGCCTCACCCCTTCCCCCATAGCCGGCGTGCCCATCGCCGGGTCCTACCCACTCCCTGCCTCCGCTGCAGGCTCTGCCAAGCGCCGTGTGCCCCCAGGGTCCACACAGCTGCCTTCCGGACCGCTGGCTTCCCTGCTCCCCATTGTTGGGCACCTGGGAGGGCTCCAGCTCCTCGTGGCATGAATAGCGTTGCTATAACCATCTTGGCACCAGCCGCTTCTTTCCTCTCCGGATCACATTATTTCCCTCTCACAAGGGTTTGGGCACTTTCCCTGACACGTTCTCTTACGCACCCGGGAGCTGGCTGGACGCCTCCTGGGAGGAGCTGGCGGGCGCCCAGGCTGCCGAGCCTCGGCCTCTCGCTGCAAAACAGCCCGTGCTGGGAGCGCAGGGCTTCCACCTTCACGCCCAGTGCGCGTGTCCAGCTCTGTGCCCAGCACTTTGTACGCACGTGGCCTCAGCGAAGAGAGGACCAGCATCTCCATGTCACAGATGCAGAAACTGAGGCTGGGAGGTTCCACAGCCACACAGAGGTGATAGGAGGGAGCCGGTTTAACCCAGGTTTGACCCTCCAGGGGGCCAGCAGTCAGTGGTCGCTACCAAGACCCTGTCCTCGGTACCCCCTTCTGCACACACAATGTCCTGCGTCCACCCCGGGTGTCCACTCCGGTCCCCTGTCTCCCCATCCTGGATGGCATGTTCCCCCCTCCCTGTTCCCACCTGTTGTCCCATCCACCAGGAAGTGCAGCCCCCACCCAGCTCATGCCTCCCCCAGGCCCGTCTCCCAGACTCTTCATGGGGCCCACAGGCCCTCAAAGAGCCAAGGTGAGCCCAACTGGTCATCCCGGACACTCGCCACTCCAGGGTGGTCCGCACAGGCAGAGACCTGACGCCCTGGTGTGTGTGCTGCCTGGAGGCAGGCCATGTCTGGAAGGCCACCGCGTTCCCTCCAGTGCCTTGGCCCCCACAGGCTAGAGCTAGATGGATAGACGGACAGGTGGATGGAGGGACAGATGGACAGGCAGCTGGCGGATGTGCGGTAGGACGCGTCACAGAAGCCTCAGAAAGTGCTAAGGATGCCCTGAAAGGGAGACAGGGGAGGCGGCATCCGAGGGGAGGGGAGAGCCGACCTGCACGCCACGCCCTGGCCGCACATCGGCGGGGTGGAGGGCCACTCGTGACGGACTCTCACCCTTGGGAAGGATGCAGCAGACCCAGCCCCGCGCTGCCCGGACCCTCTCCTGCACCGTGGCAGACAGGACTAACTACTCAGGGCTCCTTCTCCCGCTGAGCCCGGCTCCCAGCCCTCCCCGCACAGACAGACCAGCTGATGGCAGTTGGCACCGGAGGCCGGCCTGGCCATCCCAGCTGCAAGTTATTATTGAAAACTCGGTAACTGAGACCCAGATTTGCCAGCCCCGCCAGCCTGTGGGTACCAACAGGGCCCCTGGAGGGGGCAGCTCAGATACATCCTCTGCTTGCTTCTCCCCCTGCCTGGCCTGGTTCACTCACAGACCCTCAGAGCTGGCCGGCCCCGAGGAGCTCGGTGCTCACCCAAAAGACTCCAGGCCATTATTCGAGGCCCAGCCCTGCACAGACAACATAGTGGGGGCAGCCCAGCCAATGCACCAGGCAGAGGTGCTCAAACCCCTGGGGTCTCAGCAATCCTGGGTTCCAGGGCCCGTCTCCAGTGGCATGTGCCATGGGATCTGGGGTGGGGCCTGGAAACCTGCATTTTTTCACAAGCAGCTGCAGGGCTCTGGGGAACACCCCCTCGAGAGCACAGCCTGGATGGTCTGGTCCATGTGGCTGGCTGGATGCTGCTCCTGCCCCCCCACGGGAAAGGTCTTCCCTAAGAGAAGGTCCAGACCACCCAAGGGTCCCCAGGCCCCACCAGCCTGGGGTGGGGCGTCCCCACCATAACAGTCACAGCTGTAGGGTCCTGCCCCCCTAGTATTTCTCAAGGCTTGTCCCTGGGGAGGGATTCTCACATTTTACTCCCTCCGGGAGGCCACACTGCTGCTTGCCCGGTGGGGCCTGGCCGGTCCTCGCCCGTCCCTCTGGGTGAGCCCTCACTCCCGCCACTCCGCCCTGCTCCAGGCCCGCCTGTTTATGCTGCAGCCCCCCTCTGTCTGAGTGGTCTCTCTGAGCCCTTGGTCCTCCGGTCTCATCAGCCCCACTTGGGCCCCAGCATCCACCACCGTCCCTAAACAGCTGTGTCATTGAAGGACCTGCTGGGCACTCTGCCGTGGCCCAGACAGGCTCCCCGCTGGGTGTCTATGTGACCCCAGGTTCCGGAGGTTGAGCGACTGGCTCTAAGCGCCCACTCAAGTCTGAATCCTGGCCCTGCCCCTTGGTGCTGTGTGACTTTGGGTAGTTACTTGGCCTCTCTGGGCCTCATTTCCTTTCCCTGTGAAATGCACAGTCATGCACCTGCCTCCGGGGTGTTGGGAGAATCCTGTGGTAGGAACAGAAAGCACAAGGTGCAGAATAGGCCCTTTATGATGATCACTTGCCCTGTGACGTGGGGACGGCGCCCTCCGCGGATCGTGGGTTTGAGGGGACGGCAGCCAGCTGGCTGCAGGGCCAGGATGCAGACCTACCCACAGACGCACTCTGTGTTCGGAGCCGCCGCCCGGCCACCTCCCAGGTCGGGCCCACCCGCCAGCCCGCTGCGGCTGCCCGCACGTCGCCTCTGCCCGCCAGGCTCCTGGCCACACACAGCCCGTGCTTCCCCCGCTGAAAGTCAACAGACCCGTTTTAGCAAACGTGGAAGCCACAGAAAAGCAGAAAGATGTAAACAAACTGCCTGGAGGCCGCCTCCCGACCCCCGGCCTCCAGGAGTTGGCCACCTTCTGGATTATTCCTTTTGAGCCTCCCTTCCACTCGTGATCATAACAGCCCCGAGCATTTCCTCTGCACCGGGAGCCACACCCAGGGCCTCTATCCTCATGACAACCTGCAGCCCGGGCCCTCTTATGACGCTCATTTCTCAGATGGGGAAACCGAGGCACCAGGAGGCACCTGGTGAGCTGTGGCCTCCGGGTGGGAACCTGGGTCCACCTGACCCCGAGCCAGGCTCTTAGCCACGATGGGACTGAACAAATGTGTGGGAACAGTGAGTGTATACAAAGAGGAGAGGGAGGGAAACATCCAGATCTTCTGAGAGGTTCCAGGTGCCTGAGGTTGGTGCATTTCAGAGTCTGGTGGTGCACAGACGCCAGGGTGCTTTCCAGAGGAGAGAGACGAGGGGTAAAGCTCCTGTCGCCTGTGTCCGGGGGGCCATAGCTGGAGCTCTCGTCACTGGCCGCCCCACCCCTCCCACTGGAGGTCGGGTGGGCTCGGCTGGGAGGGTGCCTGTGTGCCCCTGGTTTTCTTCTCTCTGACACAGCGGCTGCATCCAGCCAGGGCAGAGGCAGAGGCTGTGGCTCGGCTTGGGGGAGCTCCCACATGAATCACCCCCTGCGACAGCTCACAGCACACCCACCGACCATGCTGCCCGCTGGCCTCAACCCCACCTTTCCCTCTGCCCTCTGCCCCCGCCCTCCCCTGGGCCTGCCTCGCCAGCTCTATTAGCCGGCCTGCGGCCCGGGCTGTCTTCCAGGTGCACATTCCTTAGAAAAATGACTTCATTATCACCTTGGGCAGCTTGCAGTTGGGGGAGGGACGTGTGTGGCTGAGAGAGGGCAGGCGGGGTGGACGCCATCTCCCGTTGCCCCTCCAGCAGCTGGGCCCCGGGTGGCAGGAAGGCCTGGCGCCCATGCCTGCGAGGTCCCCACCCAGGCAGGCCTGACGGAGACGGATCTGTGGGCCCAGGGGCTGGAGGGGAATATTACATTATGATAACAAATCACTGCACTGATTGGAACTTAATTACGTCTCTTTTATCTTGGTGACAGTCACACACCTGGGATCGAGGCCGGGTGGGATTGCGAGGGCCTTAGCCGCTGGGGATTAATGAAGCCCTCCCCCGCCCCAGAGGAAGCCACAGCCGCCCCCTCTCCTCTGCAGGGCAGGGTAGACAAAGAGGGCTTCCCCTGCAGAAGACTCGGAGTCACCAGGCTCTTGGCAGAGATGGCGGGTCAGGGCAGGTCAGGGTGTTGGGGGTCTTCCCAGTCCCCCACAAGCAAACCCAGGAGAGCAAACTGGCCTCAGCCAGACTCCAGGGCAGAGCAACTGTGCCGGGGCCTGAGCCCCCAAGTGAGCAGCCACGTTCCCATAACCTCTCGGCCGCCGCTCACCACAGAGTAGCCGTGGGACGAAGGGTGTCATATTCCAGGGGCCAGCGGGCGGGGAACACGGGCAGCCTCTGGATGCTGGCCTTCCGGCAGGGAGGTGGACTCAGATGGCTTCTCTGCACCCCAGGATGGGACAGGACAGGACAGCGGGGTGACCCAGCTCTGGTGAGGTGGGGTGGGCCCCTCAGGCTCCCGGGTGCACAGGCTGACAATGGCCAAGTCCTGTTCCGAGAGCAAAATCCTGCTAATAATCACCTTTCTGAGGGCAAACATATTTTTTCGGAATGGCTTTAATTTGAGAAATTTTGGCCCAGGAACCAATGAAATCCCAACATTCTGGAGTTTCCATTGCAGCCCTGGGGCTGCGTTTTCCAGCCCGGGGAGAATTCAGATCCTGGAATGTAAGTATTAACCACTGGGGCTTTGGCGACGGCCTCACCTGGGTCCTCGGTGATGGCAGGTCGCTGGGCAAGTCGTTCCTGGGTCTCAGGCTTCTCACCCAGAGAATGGAGTGAAGACGACAAGCCCCCAGGGCCGGCACGAGGCTACAGCATTAGAGCGGTTTCAGTTATGTGAGGAGCCACATGGAGCTGTCAGCCCGACCAGGCACGGGTCCCGGGTCTTTATAATGTTGACTCACAGAATCCTCCAGTGGACCCTACGAGGGTCCAGTTATTGGCCCCACTGTACAAATGTGGAAACTGAGGCACAGAGAGGTGAAGTCACCTAGCCAAGACCACACAGCTGCTAAGTGGCCGAGGCAGGGCTGGTGCCAGGGAGTTGGGCCCAGATGTCTGCTCTTGAGGGCATCTCTCCTGCCCGAGGAGTCTGGTGACACAGGCCGATGCTGTGAGTATTGTTGTCATGTATATGACGATGGTTCATTCATAGAACAATAAGGATTCTCTCTGCCTGGCAAGACATGGGATAATGTTGGGGGCTCATATTTGGGTTGGAAACTATGGTTCCCGTGTTATTCTCCAGGGGCCTGGACTGATGATCCAGCATGACTCAGGCCCTAGGGCTCTCCTGACCCTCTCTGGGCTCTTTTGGGGTAGAGCTGCTCTGGGGGCTCCTTTGCCCACCATGGGAGAAGCTGGGATTAGGGGGAGCATGGTGACCCAGGGGGCTGCCTAGGGTCCTGGGCCGGAGGCCCGAGGGGCTGTCCAGACACTGTCCCTCCCAGCTCCCAGCGACGGCTGCCTGAAGGCTGCCGAGGGGGCTGCAGGCATTTGCCTTCTGATGGAAGCGCCAGGGGCGACCCTGGCAGAATTAACGCCGTTTCATAGACTGGCTGATGGCCGCTGAGTCATCGCACAGGGTGATCCATCAGCCGGGCCGCTGATGGCAGGAGCGGAGAACGATGTCATTGCTTTGGGGACAGGGAGGGGGTGGGGCGGGCCTCCGTCTTCCACCCAGTTCCCGGCAGGGGTTGGCCGTCATTGTGTGGGGAGGGAGGGGGTGGAATGCGATTCCGCTCCGATATGTGTGCATGGGTCTGTGTGTGAGTCTGTGGGTGTGCCCTGCAGATGTGAGTGTGCATGGGTCTGTGTGTGAGTCTGTGGGTGCGCCCTGCAGTGAGCGTGTGTGGGGTGCACACAGGCCTGTGGGTGCGTGCGTGCTTGTGTACCCGAGTGTGTCGGGGGCACCTGGGGCCTGTGTGAGCATACCTCCTCAGCCTGTGTCATGGGTGTGGTCCGCATGTGCGTCTGAGTATCTGCACGTGAACCACAGGCTCCAGGGAGTTTGAGGCGTGACCCTGAGCTAGACAGGGAGCCCCAGATCTGTCACCGGATCCACTACCAGCCGGATCCGAGCCTCGGCCCTCTCATCTGGAGACGATGACGATGACAGAGCCGAGGATTCATGGAGACCGTCAAGCCTGTACGTGGAGATGCACCCAGAGCCCTGCACGCACGGAGCACACGTCAACGTCACAGTTGCATGCACAGAGCTCGCGTGTTGGGTGGTGATTGGTCAGGGTTCTCCAGAGAAACAGACCAATGGGGGGTGTGTGTGTGTGTGTGTGTGTGAAGACAGAGAGGGGGGAGATTTATTATAAGGAATTGTCTCACACGATCACAGAGGCTGAGAAGTCCCAGGGTCTTCCATCTTCGAGCTGGAGACCAGGAGAGCCCATGGTGTGAGTTCCTGTTTGAGCCTGAAGGCCTGAGACACACAGAGCTGGTGGTGTAATCCCAGTCCGAGGGCAGGAGGCGACCGATGTCCTGGCCTGGGAGTCAGGCAGAGAGGGAATTCTCCCTTTCTCAGCCTTTTTGTTCTATTCAGGCCCTCAACTGACGGGACGAGGCCCACCCACATCGAGGAGGGCTCTACTTAGCCCACCTTCAAATGCTCATCTCATCCAGAAGCGCCCTCAGGGACACACCCAGAATCACGTTTAACCAACTATCTGGACACCCCGAGGCCCAGTCAAGTTGACACATAAAATTAACCATCACGGGTGGATTGGTGCACCAACCTGTGGCAGTTCACACCACTTGTGTGGGCTTGTGTGTGGGTGCGTGGACGTGTGTGAGCATATTGATTTCCCTGGGGGTAGCCTCGTGTTCCACTATGTGTACATCTACACACTTGTGCGTGAGTGTTTGAGGGTGCCTGGGCATGTGAGTGTGTCTGGTCCCCCCCCCCCCCGTGTGCAGGGGTGTGTACACTCACGTGCCCACGCAGACCCCTGTGCAGCCTTGCAGTGACGGCGGGTTACTGCTGTAACTCCCGCCCGCTCGGCTCCAGCGGCCTGGCCGTCCCTGTGCTCCACGAAGACGCTGGGGCTGAGCTCAGGGTCCTGGCTCCACGGGGGTCCTGCTGGGTCTCAACCTGCCGATGGGGATGCCGGCCTCAGACGGGCTCTGGAAGGGCCCAGAGACCCAGGGAGGCTCCCTCTGCCCCAGCCACCAGCGCAGGGTGGGCACAGACGCAAACAGAATCAGGGGTGCCCAGGGGCCACATCCCCAGCCCCCCAAGGAGGGCTGGCAGCCCACAGCGGCCCCCTCCACCCACCATGGCCCTTCGCTGAGGGGTAAACCAAGGCCCTGCCAGAGACGGCACCAACCTGTCTGCCCTCTGGCTCACGGCCCTAAATTTGTACCTGATGCACGAGGGCACTCAGTCTGAGGAGAGGCTGGGAGCCTGTCCCGGAAGGGCCTACCAGCCAGCTCCATGAGGTGGTGGGGGCGGGATGGGCACCCTCCCCCACCGAGAGACCAGAGGCCACTACCACCCCTCCCCCACCCCTCCAGGGTCTGCCTCTCTTGCTCCCGTCCTTCCCCAGGAGAGGCAGCAGCAGCAGCAGCAGCAGCAAGCAAACCCAGTGAGGAGCCTTTCAGAGCCCCGGTTCCAGAATCAGACGGGCCTGGGTTTAAATCCGAGCTGGGGGGCTTTGGCAAAGTTGCTTCACCTCCCCATGCCTCAGTTTCCCCAGCCCGCCTTGGAGGCCTGGGAGAGAATCAGTGACCAGGAGTTGAGGAGCCTGTGTGGTGTGAGCCAGGTGGAGGCTGCAGCCGCAGTGCCTCCACGGTGCTCCCTGGAGGAGAGGCAGCGGACCCCCTGGGAGTCCCGTCCCCGCTCCCGCCTATCTGGGTTCGGGGAGGACTCAGTGGGGTCACGCCATGAGTAACGCTTGTTTCGTGAAGGACACACTAGTGTTGGGTGGAGGGGATGTCCTGGATGTCACAGGGCATCTCGGGACCCAGGTGTCCACACCTCAATCCATGGGTTTCCTCCTCCCGCCCACTCGGAATCCAACAGTTGTACTGACATGCCCTCCCCACTCCCGCTGTGAACTGCTCCTGAAATTCGAGGTTGCTTAAGACATAGTTGAGGGAGAATTAAATCATCTAATGCTGCCATCCTTACCTTCCGAGGTCTGGAGTGTGGCTCGCAGGAAGCCGGGTCCTGGGGGGCGCCCAGAGGTTGGAGCAGGTCTAGGGTGTTCTGCTCGGTGCTGCCCCTCCCCTGCTCAGCGTGAGCTCTTGGAGATGCAGCTCCACCCCACGAGGAAAATCACCCACATCCTCAGATTCAGATGTGAGGGGCAATGGGGGGCAAGGGTGAGCAGGGCTGGGTCCAGCTGCCCAAGCCTGAGGCCAGGGGCTGGACCTAGGCCTTCTGATGAGGTCCCTGAGAAGTCCAGCCTCGGCCTGGGGCCCTCCCTGACCACCCTGCCTGCCTGGGACCCCGCCCGCCCCAACCCCACCCTGCACTCCAGCATCTGTGCTCAGGGCCGCCTGGATCCTGGTCTCTCCCTCGAGTCGGTGCCGTCTGTGTGGTTCACTGTGGTCCCCAGCGCCCGGGGGGGGCCCAGCCACCGTAGGCATCTAATGAATATTGGCTGAATGAACAAATGAGTGAATGAGTGAACGAGCATGTCTCAGATCTGGGGCTCGTCTCCCCCCACCGTGCCCTGTGTTCTCTCTCGGTCCCCTCTGGAGCCAGATCCTCCCCTTCAGCAGTCTGCAGCTCCCCTCCAACGTGGTCACCACCTACCCCCAGGCTCCTCTGGGAAGCCCTCCACGCCGCCCTGCCGGCCCTTGTCTCTGCATCGTGGGCTGGTCCAGGTTGTCCCCCAAGATCCAGACCGCGGTCTGACCCACCTTCTGCCACACTCCAACGAGACAGTCTTGTCCCTTTAGGGAGGATGGGGGCTCCTTGTTGTCACCTCTGCCACATGTCCCTCTCGAGAAGCACCTGCTCTGAGCCGGGCCCAGGGAGGTCACACAGCCAGACAAGGGTAGGGCTGGGAGTGACCGGAGGCTGTAGGACTCCCGGGCTGTGCTCATCCCCAGCTGTGGCCCTGCTCTGCGCCGGGCCCATGTGCCCAGAGTACTCCGTAGGCGCTCAGTTAGCGGACTGCCTGTGTGTGAGTAGATGTGTATCTTCATTTATGTCTGAGGTGAAGTCAGATCCGTTAGTTCATATTGAGGTGAGAATGTTGTGATAACACTGAGATTCCTCCATCATTTATCCACAGCCAGATGGAAATACATAATTGCAAATGTATGTGTCAGGGTCCGTCCTGGAGACCTGGGTGAGAGGCAGAGGAGGGGGTGACGCGGGAGCTGCGTTTGGAAGGATGAATGGGGGCTCCTATAGACCCGGAGCCAAGAGGAGGGGGGCGCAGTGGTGCAAAGGCAGGGGGCGGGGAGACAGCCGTGGTGAGAGGGGGCCAGGTCCCGGGGGCCTCCATGTCACGGGAAGAAGCAGAGGCCACGGGGACCCCGAATCTGGCACAGCCGTGGGGGGCTGGTGGGAGGAGCCCGCCTCAGCCCACCACCAGGGGCTGTTTCCGTCCCCGCACTTCTGCCTCCCCCTCCCTGCAGAATCTGCGGGCTCAGACGGCTCTTGCCCCACACCGCACCCCCAAATCCAAACTGGAAGCAAATGTGTTTGTTCACATGCATGGAAACTCACACCGGCGGCGGCCATGAGCCGCCTTCACGTCCAAGTCCCCGATTCTGGGGAGAAAAACACCAATGACAATAAGCATAGGGAGAAGGGGAAATTTCCATCTCAACAAGGTTCAGCAGCCTGCACTCCCGCCTGCGAGGAAATGAGCAGCTGGCGGGGAAGACGGGAACCGCGATTTTCCGATTTTCCGGCAAGCCACTGTCGGGCCTTCTGGGCTGCCGTGCGGAGGCGGCCTCAGTGGCTGCTTCCGGCCGCTGGGGCCCTCACGGCGGGATGACGGAGGCAGTCTGGGGCGCGGGGTCCGGCGAGGCACCCCTGGTTTCCGTGTCAGGTTTGCTCTGACCAGCGAGCTCCTCAGGGCTGGCGGCCGGCTCTGGCCCGAGGGACGGGACGAGCCCCTCCCCGAGGACCCTCGTCCAGGAAAGGGGGTGCCCAGACAGTCACACAGCCAGTGCCACGTGGACGCTGCCCCACACCCAGGGCTCCCCTGCTGGCCGACGTCACCAGGCCCGTGACGTGCAGCTGCATGCCCCCAGGCTGGGAGGACCCTCAGGGGACGGGGCGGGAGGGCTGTGGTGGGCGGCCCTGCACTGACACTCTGGCTGCCTCGGTGGCTTCCCCTTCGCCGCCCCGGCTCAGCTGCGATGAAATCATCCTGGACGTGAGGGGCGGCACAGGGCCGCGTCTCCCCAGAGGGAAAACTCGCTGAAGGCAGGGGCTGCCGCAGTCTCCTCCCCTTGTCTCCTCCCCCTTGTCTCCGCCGCCCTGAGGGCACAGGACAACGGCGAAATGAGCCGAGTGAAGCTTGACAAACACCCCCGACCTCCCAGAGGCGGTGAGCGGAAAGGAGTTGATTTGATACGTGGCCTTCGTAACAGCTCAGGGCAACCTCTGGAACCCTAGCCTGGCTGGGAACGAGCTTCCGCATGATCCTCGGAGGATAGTTTTCACAGACATCTGATCCCTGCGGACCTGACCCAGGGGTGGAGGTGGGCGGCCTGGGAGGAGGCCTGGCTTCCGTCCCTCACGCGGTGGCTGTCACCTGGAGAAGGACGTGTCGGCACCCTGAGCCTCAGTGTGCCCGAGTCAGTGGCTTAAACTGCGGGTGTGAATATTCAGGCAAATCTTGAGAGCACAGCTGCCCTGCCGGATGGGGTCAGGAGGCGGGGACTTGCCCTGTCACCAGCCTCCGCAGTCCCGGGGCATCTATGTGGAACTCCAGGCCACCACGGATCAGGCTGGTTGCACCCGGGTGGGGTCACCGAGCCTGGCTTCCCACGTGCTGACCACGGGCCTGCATGTGCCAGGCTGAGCGCTGGGCGTGACAAGCCCAGAGAGACACTCGCACTCGCTGTCTGAACCAATGCACCTTAGAGATGATTATTCCTGGCAAAGGCATCCGTGATGGGAGTCTAGGTGTGTGCAGCGAGGAAAGTGGGGGGAAGCACCTCTGTCCTGGGCCCTCCCTGGGAGGAGGAATAAGACCAGCTTGGCGGTCTCTTGACCCCAGCCTGGAAATCAGACATGGGACAATCCCTCTCTCCAAGAACTGCCAGCAGGGACCTCAGCACGGCGCCCTTTCCAATATGGCGCCCTTCCCAATATGGTACCGAACACCACCTCTACTGGGTCTGTCTCCAACACACTGCCTCTTTCCAAACACTATCAAAGCATAGGTCCCACCCCCTTGTCCTCTCCTATGTGGCTTCCACTCCTGCCGATTTAGGGTACAGTCCCCCTCGGCGGGTCTTTGTGATGATGGCAGAAACTCAGCTGGTTTGCAGAGTGACCCCAGACCCATTGGGATCAAAGAGGCCTGTCTGTTATCCCAGGAAGGAGCTGGAGTCTCGTCAACGTTGCATGGGCCCTGCCCCTGCCTGCTGAGACCCCCCACCTGCTTCCTTTGCTTCCAGAGGCCAACGTCTGTAGGCTATGGGAAGATGGCGCAGGCTGCCCCTTAGGTTTGCAGAACCACTTCTGTCCTGGCCAGCCTGGGAGGAGCCTCCTGGTGTTAGTCAGAGACAGAACCAGGAGGATGTGTACAGAGAAAGACACTTAATATAAGGAATTGGCTCATGTGATGATGCAGGCTGGCAAGTCCAAATCTGTAGCTGGGCTGGCAGGCGGAGACCCAGGAGAGCTGATGGTGTAGATAACGATGAAGGCAGTCCCTGGAGAATTCCCTCTTACTCACGGAGGGTTGGCTTGTCGTTCCATTCAGGCCCTCAATTGATTAGATGAGGCCCACCCACACTGGGGAGGGCAATCTGCTTTACTCAGTCCACAGATTAAAATGTTAATCTCACCTAAAACACCCTTGCAGAAACACCCAGAATAATGTTTGACCAATATCTGAGCACCCCATGGCCCAGCCAAGTTGACAGATAAAATTAAGCATCACACTCGTCATAAGGCGTCTGCCTGCATTTCCCCCCTCAGTGAAACAAAATCCTCTCCCCTTCCTGCACCCTTTCTCCCCAACACTGACCCAGCGTGTACCAGATACAGCGAGTACCAGCATGAGGACCATGCTAAACCTCTGGGCGACTCCACCTACCCTGCTGTGACTGCTTTTGGGGACACCCCATGGGCCCCGGTCCCAGGGACTGTGAAGACATGAACTCACGGCAACCCCAGGCAGACCAGCCGGAACATGTAAACAGGACTCCCAAATCCCCACAAGGTGCCAGCCAGGAGCAGCCTGCTGCTGGGGGTAGGGATAGGGGAGGCTGGTCCTTGGTGAGGGGCAGAGTCCTTCCAGAAAACAAGCCAGGCAGACACAGCCAGAGGTGCAAGGTGTTTTCACTGTTCTGTTCCACTTCTCACCATGCCCACACCCCTGCCTGGTCCTGGGTGTCCTCATGACTGCATCTCGCTGGGCTCCCCACCTGCACATCTACCCCCTACATCCCCACCTGGCAGCCAGAGCACCTTCCAGAGGTTCATGCCAGACAATGACCCTCCTCCCCTCCTCCAAAGCCTTCTGCAGCTCCCCAGTACCCTCAGATAAAACCCAGATTGCGCCATGTGACCGATCAATCTCTGTGGGACACTGCCGTGTCCTGTGTCCACCCCCAACTCTACCCACCAGCCTGACAGAACCACTTGCTGCTCCTGATGGGCCGGGTCCTCTCTAGGCCTTTGTACAGGCTGTTCCCTGTGCCTGGGACACCCTCCTCTGCTTGCCTGACCAACCCCGCTCATCCTTCAGGCTCGGCACCTCCTCTAAGAAGCCTTCCCTGGTTCCTCAGGCTGGTCGGGGCCCCCGCTCTGAACTCTTGCTGCCCCTAACACGTGGGGTATGACACCCACATGCCTCCCCCGGAATGTGAGCTCTGTTGGGGGGGCCCGCACCCTGGACCGCCCATCCCCGGGAGGGCACAGCATGAGTACGGGAGGAGTCACAGGACGGGAGCCCCAGGCTCTAGGTGGAGAAGCTCATGCGAGTGTGGGGTGGCACTGTGGCCTCTCCGTCGTCACAGGCCTCAGTCTCAGATCTGTGGGACCACGTGCCCCGGGGCAGGAGGGCCGGGCACAGCTTGCTGACCAGGCTGAGTTATGGCTGACACCTTGTAGCTTCCACAGGAGACAACCAGAGGGCGGCACGCAGGCCCGGGTCCGGCTCAAGCTGTGACACACATGCTCCAGCCCTCGCCCCTGACCAGCTGGCCCTCCCAGTGAGGGGCCTGGGAGGCCCGGGTGTGTGGAGACAGTGCGTTCAAACTCTCGGCCTCGGACCTTGGGACGGCAAATCTCCAGTGCCTCCGAGAAGGGACGGGGGCCGCTCCCACCAGCATTGGGGCTTCTGACGGAAATACAGGCAAGCGGCCAGCTTCACCTGACAACGCACGACTGGGTCAGGGGGGTCATTTCCCCAAACCCGAGAGCTGTGGTCCCCGCCCTGCTGCACAAAAGCCTTCTCAGGCATTGT
This sequence comes from Ceratotherium simum simum, assembly GCF_057802395.1. Classification (NCBI taxonomy): domain Eukaryota; kingdom Metazoa; phylum Chordata; class Mammalia; order Perissodactyla; family Rhinocerotidae; genus Ceratotherium; species Ceratotherium simum. Next base: position 3,420,792 of record NC_141928.1, on the reverse strand, counting down.
TGCGAGAAGGGGTCCCGTGTCCTCCTCCAGAAGAAGCGGCGGCCCCAGCGCCGAGTGTCCCCTGGCTTCCGTCCACAGGACATGGCCTCGGGCCCCTCTGGCTCTGGGCTGAGACGCGCAGGGCTGGGCAGGGCTCTGGAGGTGACAGGCCTGGCTGCGGACGGCGGCCCCCAGCCCCAGCGCGCGCGGATTCCTGCTCGGGGAGCGCTGTCCAAGCGTCCTCGGGCTGCGGCACGAACTTCCACAGACTGGGCGGGGGAAGACAGCAGGAACGTGTGCCTCACGGTTCTGGAGGCCGGGATTGTGAAACCAGGCTTTGCGGGGCCGCGTTCCTAGGGAGACCTGTCGGGGGGTCCTTCTTGCCGCCTCCAGCTACTGGCGCTGCCGCTGTTCCTCGGCTCCCAGCTGTAGCCCTCCAACCTCTCCTCTGCCTTCTTGGCCCTCCTCCTGTGGGTCTCCGTCCTCACGTGCCATCTCCTCAGGAGGACACCAGTCGTATTGGATTGGGGCCCACCCTACTCCCCTTAACTAATTGCATCTGCAGGGACCCTGTTTCCAAATCTGGCCACATTCTGAGGCCCTGGGGCGTGAGGACTTCAACACACCTTTGTTGGGGAGGACAGAATTCAACCCGTAACAGGCGATTTCAGGAGTCAAAGTGATCACGTTCATAGGAGGCCTTGGTCCCGCCTGGCTCACACTCGGCGGCCCCCTAGGGAATCGGAATCGTGGGGTTTGGCTTCTCAGCAGGCGTGTGGCTCTATCTCCTGGTGGAGGGAGTGCTGGCATCACGTGGATGGGGGGACCATCTGCTCCTGGGTGGCTTTGCCCCTTTCTCAGCACCAGGATGAAGGCCTGCGCTGCCCACGTGGCAATTCACACCTCTGGGTCAGCTGCCCAGGGTCCCGTCTGGGGCAGAGCCTGGGTGACCATCACCTGTGGCCTCTCAGGGCCCCAGCAGGAGCTGGGGACCAGCTCCCGGGGCAGGAAAGTTCCAAAGCTCCACCTTTGCAAGACCAGCAGGATGATTTCCTGCCCCATCTCTGCCCTGGGTCCGCAGGCCGGCCTGGTGGGGGCTGGACGACCCGCGTTGTGGGAGGGCTGAGGGTGTCTGGGTGCCGAGGCAGCTGTGGTGGTGGAGGGTGCAGAGGCAGCGGAGGAGGGGCAGGGCCCGAGACAGCTGTGGTGCATCCCAATGGTGTCTCTTCTTCCCACAGAGTCCCCCCACCGAGCTCGGCCTCCCCAGTCCAGGAACAAAGCCCCAGCCCCCTTTTATCTTCCCAGCACGAGGTCCTGGGGGAGGAGCAAACAAAGGCCTTTCTTTACAGCATCATTTTTCTCCTCCTTCACCCTCTGGCCACCCTTCTCTTCCTTTATCATGGATTTTAATAGGGTCAGACCAAGACGGATGGCCCGAGCTCTGGGGGGGCAGCGCCTGTCCTCCCGCCTGCTCGCCAGGACAGGGCTGCAGGGAGGAGGGTCACACCCAAGGGTTGAAGGCAGGGTGCCCACTCCCTGCCTGGGGCTACTCTGCTCTGTGTCCTGGGGTTTCCCAGGGGACCCGGTCTGGGGCTCTCGGGGGCTGGGCTCTCCGCCTCAACGCTAATTCTAAGCTGCGTCTGCTCCCTGTTCCCGCCTCTCCCATCACTCCACGAGGATACGTGAGGGCCCAGGGGCTCCAGCTCCGGTGTGGGAGTGGCAGAGGGGACCCCAACCCAACTCCCACTCTGGCTGGAAGGACAAGAGACGGCCGACATGTAGCATCCCCAAATGAGCCTTTGTTCTTCCCTTCATTCACTTGATAGCATGCTCCCGCCACGACTGCTTCCTCACTGGCTCCTTGTCCTCACTGGCCCCTCTGTTCATTCCTCTGTATAAACACCGCCCGCTGGTCTCCTTGGCTTCTCCAACAGTCCCAGCACGTGGGCGTCGGCACCCCCACTTTACAGATGTGGAGACCGGGCCCTGGGCCTCTAGGGCGCTGTGGTCAGGGTTGAGATGTCAGGAGTAGCTTCATCCTGGCAAGGGGCCCTCCTGACCCCTGGCCTCTTGGAGCTGACCCCGTCCCTCATGGGGAGACTGAGGCCCGGGCTGGCTGAGGACCTGCTCACCCCTTCAAGCCTCAAGAAGATGGGGCTTGGAGCTGGGGGCTCAGGTCTCCAGGCCGGTCTCACCTTTGCTCAGGGACAGAAAGTGCTTTTGAAAATCCAAAGGGCACAGTCTCTCTCCCGGGGATCAATTCACAAATTAAGCTTAAAATGCAAATGTCGGGATTGAGGGTTCCTGTAACAAGAGGATTGTTTGTCAGCTTCTCTGGCTGATTTCTCCTTCCTGGGGGCTGGGGGTAGCTGTATCCACAGCAGCCAAAAGACGGGAACAGCCCAAACGTCCCTCAGTGGATGCATGGATAAGAACACATGGCATATCCATAACATGGAATATTACTCAGCCATAAAAAGGGATGAAGCACTGACATGCTCCAATGTGGATGAACCTCGAAAACATGATGCTGAGTGAAAGACGCCAGACACAAAAGGTCACACACTCTCTGGTTCCATTTATACGAAATGTCCATAAGAGGCAAATCCACAGAGACAGAAAGCAGATCAGTGGTGGCCAGGGGCTGGGGAGGGGGAATGGGAGTGATGCTAAGGGTCTGGGGTTTCTTTTCAGAGTGATGGACATTTTATGGAATGAGATAGTGGTGACGATTGTACAACTCTGTGAATATACTTAAACCCACTGAGTATACACTTTAATAGGGTAAGTTCTATGGTTTGTGAATTATATCTCAATTTTAAAAATTAAAAAAAAAGCCTTACGATGGAGGTGCGGTCAGCCGGGGGCGAGACCCTCCTCTCTGGCTTCAGGAATACCAGACCAGGTCCTGTGCTGCTGCTTTTGGGGTCAGGCCACAAGTGTAGCCCTAGCTCAGCTCACGGAGGGGAGGGGGTGGGATGGGATCCGTCCAGGGTGACCTCAGAATCTCAGGAGGTCAGGGCTGGGACGGCCTGTCTCAGGCCAGCTCCTTCATTTTATAGATGGGGAGTCTGGGGCTCAGAGAGGGACGGCCCCACCACGGAGAGCTCTGAACTCCCAACCAGAAGCCTGGAACTCGCTTCCCAGGGATCTGCCCAAGCAGCCCCTGTGTTGATGGGCACTTGTAACAGGTTCACCTGGAGACCCACAGTTTGGACTCCAATGCTTGATTTCAAACTGTGCCGTAGGTTTGCAGTCAAGCGCTGTAGTGGGTATCTATGGCCGTGTAAGAAATTACCCTCCAACACATAGCAGCTTAAGACAACAATAACCAGGTATGATCTCCCACAGTCTCTGAGGGTCAGAATGTGGGAACAGCTTGGCTGGGCAGTCTGGCCTGGCGTCTCTCAAGAGGATGCAGTCAAGATGATGGCGGGGCTGACGTAGGAGTGGAAGGTCCACTTCCAAGGGGCTTGCACACGTCTCTGGCAAGTCGGTGCAGGCTGCTGGCGGGAGGCCTCAGTTCCTCCCTGTGTGGACCTCTCCACGGGGCTGCTTGAGTGTCCTCAGGACATGGCAACCGGCTTCCCCCAGAGCCAGCGTGCGTGGAGAGAGCAGGGCGGAAGCTCAGTGTCTTCTGACCTGGCCTCAGAAGTCACACCTCATCATTTCCACAATGTCCTCTCGGTTCCACAGGTCAGCTCCACTCAGCGCGGGAGGGGACCGCACAGGGGCGAGGATACCGGGAGGTGGGGTCATTGGGGCCATCATGGAGGCTGCCCACCACAATCACGAACTCATGAAGTTCACATTTAAAACCAAAATCCGTCTGGAGTTGGTGAGTGCAGCCTCTTCAGTCCTTTGATATTGCTGTTTTTAGTCCCTCCAAATAAATTGATGATAATTCCCTGTGGTTACTCATGCTGCTCCCAGCCTTGGGAGCCTCTCTGTGCCTGAGGCGATATTTTTAAAGCTGCCTGACACCGTCACTTGAGCAGGCAGGAAGACTGGCACACCTGAGCACCGATGGTGAAAACACCCCCCGACACATCCCATCCGTGTGCAACGGCTCACGCCAGACGGTGAAGACAAAAGCAGGTTGTACCCCTGAAGCTCGGCACTCAAGGGAGGGCAATGCCTTGAGAACAAAGAGCGCTCGCAAATCAATAAGGAAAACGCTGCTGGTGCTGCAGATCCTCACTTGCCCGGGGACCCCTCTCCCCTGATCCCCATGTGGCCGTGTCCTCAGAGGCTGGCCCTTACGGATGGAATCAAGAGCTCGCTGCCCTCCGGCTTCAGAGGGGAGCAGTACGGGATGGTCAGGGCGCTGAGATCTCTCTGGGAGGTCAGCCCTGCCAGGCGCCCCCTGCCCCAGCCCTCTCTGTCTCTGGGTTCAGGTCACCACCCCTCCCCCTTGCCCCTGCAAGCCTAGAGTGGTGACAGTCCCTGTTTCCAGAGCCCTGTGCCTTGCAGTCTCCCACACCTTTTGCAAATTCTCCCTTTTACAAGCAGCCTTCAAATTACTCTGCCTGAGAGCACCAACGTTGGGAACCCCAACCGATGTGTATCTGAAGGGGAAACTGGGCAAAGGACTGTTGACAGATTGCCCCAGCTCTTCTCGTAAATTCCCTCTCTCTGCTGGGGAAGCGAGTTCTGATCAGGATTGTGGATAGTAAGGACATGAAAAATGTTCACATCCCCTGGTCATAAAAGAAATGTAAACGAAAATCCCAGGAAGACACCAAAAAACAAGTCAAGAATACAGGAAAAGTGGGTGGCCGGTCCCTTCCTGGGCTCACCAGGCTGCATGGGCACGGCTGGACCAATGGCCAGCCGGCAGCAGGAGTCAAGCTGGGCAGTGAGCACACCTCTGACCCTCGTCCCACAGCTGGGGAGTTGGGAATAACCCGAGAGGCACCAAGATGCGCGGAGAAGGCACTCGCCAGAAGGACTTAGTGCCAAGGAATAGTGGAGTCAATTCCTCTGCATCTGTTTGCTGGACCCCAATGTAGCCATCAGAAATGACAGGGACTGTTTAATGAGACAGGAAAATGTGCATGGTATAATTTTAATTGAAAAAATAGGGCACAAAATGGTAAATATAGTATGATCTCCAAGTTAAAAAATAAATATATATTCACAGAAAAAAGACTAGGGAAAAAAACCAACAACTAATAATGGTTATTTCTTCATGCTGGGATTATTGGTATTTTTATTTTGTCTCTTATTCTTTATCTTTCTACATTTTCCGGACATTCTCAAATGAATTACTTTTTTTGTTTGTTTGTTTAAAAAGGAAACAACTTAAAAATTCATGCCACCTAGGACCAACAGAAGGCACATCTCTGGCAGGCGGCATAATGTGATGAGAACATGTTACATGCACAAGTGCACTGCACTCTACAGTTTCCAAATGCCTTTCCACTGCATCATCCGTGGGGAACGACCCCGCAGAGGCTCCAGGGCCCCTGGTCACAGCCGGCCTGGCCTGTCACTGTGTGACCTGGGGAGGACTCCCCTCTAGGCTCGGTCACCTTACACCATCCATGGGCTCTCCTCGTAAATCCTGTTGCTCTGCGAGGGGAGGCCAAGGTCCGGCCACGGGCGAGAAGTCACCGCTCAGGGTCCCGAATCCTCCTGAGCTGGCGTCTGGCTGGGGAGCCGGTGGAGACACCGGCAGAGCTGGAAGTCCCCAGCAAATGGACACTTACCGAGCTCCCAACATTGTGGAAGAAGAAAATGACAGGTCACCAAGAGCCCAACCAAAATTAAGGAATCAGGTTTGGACAGCAGGGGTGGAGGAGCGTCCCGAGGCTAGTTAGGATCAGATAAGGCCCCGTGGTTACGGCCGAGAGGGTGACAAAACGGATTGTAAAGGAAAAAGGTTTTTAAGCGAAATAGTGGGGAAAATGAAGATATATAGACGGATAGGGGACCTGCCAGGAAGCTAACGAAGCTTGAACGTCGCATCCCTCACCTGCAGGGGCTTCTTCTGCGGCCCTGGACCCAACTTTGTAATCGCGATTTTGTACCCTTTTTCTCAAAGAGGCCTGCAAATTGTGTGTGCTGCCTGCCCCGCAAAGCCTGGGTCCGCCCTGATGGGGATGCCTGTCCTGAGCCCCAGTGGAGGATCCCTGGCTTAGAGAGGGCAGAGGCAGGCCCGGGCACTGGCGCCCTAGCCCACGGCTCACCTCCCTCCTGCACCCGCTCTCCCCAGAGCCAGACCCCAGGAGCTTGGTCCATTCCCCGGCCTCGCGAGCCCTCTCCTGGCTCTGGCCTTCACTCGTGCGGCTTCTGCAGCTGAAAACCCGCTTCCGCAGAGACTTGCGCACGTCCCTTCCTTGGAAGGCCTCCTCTGAGCACCCTGGCTAGACTAGGCCCCCAGCCAGGGTACCCCCACTCCCCCGCCCCAGCCTAATGCTCATCATCCGTCACTGTAATTACCAAACCAGAAACCCTGGGGGCAGGGCCAGCCTCAGCCCTGGTCACTGCCGTGTCCCTGCCCCATACTCCTTGTCCTCCTCTGCGGAGCCTCGTGGCCTGAGCGGGGCGTGGGCTCCGCGGGAAGACCACACCCTTGCTCTGATGCCCTTCCACTTACAGAGGAGTCCTTGCCCTGCTCTCCCAGCGGGCCCCTCTCGGCCCGTTCAGGGGCGGCCAGCTGGAGCTCATTCAGAGGCTGCCGGCCACCCCTGGCTTGGCGGAAGGGGGTGTCTGTTGGCCCCAGTGGGTGCCCCTTCTCACTGTCCCCCACTGTGCCCAGCACCCGCCCACCGAGATCGTGTCCCCCCGTCACAGCCAAGCCCCTCGGCCAGACGGGCTGCTGCTTGACTTTTCACATGTCATCGTTGACAACGCCCTGTTAAAAGCTGAAAATACATTTTCCTCCTGCCGATCTTCTTCCTTTTCATTTAGCAAACATTGATTTTCCCCCCTCCTGCAGATGGAATAGAAATGAAATCACACACGTCTCTTTGGGGTGATTTAGTGGTCAGAGCCGGAGGCATGGGCAGACGCGGGGCCTCTCATCACCTCTTCCACGGTCGCTTCACGACCTCGGACAGTCACTTAGCCTTTCTCTTTCACCATGTTCTCCCCGCCTGGGAAAGGAGACCCCGGTGCCCTGGCCTGGTAGAGCAGGAGGCTCTATTCGCCAGCAAGAGGAGCCTCCTGGAGAGGTTCAGAGGAAAGCCTCTGTAAAGAGCCAAGTTCAAGGTTATGTCAACACCAACCACCATGATGTGGCAATTACCCAATTAACTTGATTAGTGCAGACCGAACCGCCAACGTCTGCTTTGCACACCGCCTTCCGCTGGCTTCCTGGGCTCAGACAGCTGCGGCAGGACAGAGGGAACAGTAGAAACAGAGCCTGGGCCTCCGGCCACACCCCTCTCTGTGCCCACTCTCCCCGACCATAGTTTGGGAATGATAAAGCCTCCATCACCAGCTTGTGGTGAGGATTCCTGGGCCAACCTCAGCAAGAGCTCTGGGAAGACCAGGGAGGGCACGTGGGGAGGGTATGGTGCAGACCTACTTGCATCTTGGTGACCTGCCATTTTTTTCTTCTACGACTTTAGGTGCTCCATAGTGTGTATTTCCTGTGGACTTCCTTCTCTCAAGGTCAGCATGGGCAAGTCACTCTGTGCCTCGATATCTGCATCTGTTCCACAGGGATTCTAACATCCCCGCCTCAGAGAGACACAAGCACAGGTGGATGGTGATGATGGTAAAGAGGAAGATGATGATGATGGTAAAGAGGAAGAAGATGATGGTGGTAAAGAAGATGGTAGTGACGGTGATGATGGTAACGATGGTAATGATGATGGTAAGGAAGATGATGATGATGGTAACAATGGTAAAGAAGATGATGATGGTGATGCTGGTAATGATGATGGTGATGAGAATGATGGTGGTGATGCTGGTGATGATGATGGTGATGAGGATGATGGCGATGATGATGGTGATGAGGATGGTGATGAGAATGATGGTGATGACGGTGATGAGGATGGGATGATGATGGTGATGATGACGGTGAGGATGATGGTGATGAGGATGGTGATGAGGACGATGGTGATAATGATGGTGCTGTGGATGGAGATGATAAAACACCTTTCTCATAGGCTCAACATACAGCCAACCAAGGAAACAGCTTTCCCAGAGAGCCCTTCCAAAGTGATCCCTCCGCCACTGAGAGGTGGAGTCTAATTCCTCTCCCCTTGAATCTGGGCTGGCTCTGCAGCCAGTAGAACACAGTAGAAATGATGCCACGCGACTTCCAAGTCTAAGCCAGATGATGCCTTGCAGCTTCCCCACCCCCACATTCTGGGAGCCCTAAGCTGTGACACGAGAAGTCCGACTACCCCGGAAACACCGTGCTGGAGAGGCCAGGCGGAGGGGATGTGGGGGGCAGGCTCAGCTGAGTCCAGCCTTCTAGTCACAGGGCGAGGTATCGGTGTTGTGAGTGAAGCCATCTTAGACTCTCCAGACCAGCCAGGCTGCCGGCTGGGTACCACCAGGTGAACCCAGCCTGTGCCACGTGGAGCCGGAGGCACCCGTCGGACCCCCGTGGGATTCCTGACCCCCACAATCGTGACATGTAATAAAACGGCTGCTGCGAGCTACCAAACGTGGGGGCAGTGTGCAGTGCAGCAACCCCTGGAACAACGGGTCTGGGTGGTTCTGGTCCTCAGCTATGTCCCGGATGAACTTGCGTCTGCAGGTGGCATCACAGACCGAAGCCCCACCCGGCCTGGCCCTGCAGTGGGGCCCACTTTAGACAAGGAGCAATTCAGCCCTCTGAGGTCTCAGCATGGGAAGGCGGGTGTGTTCGGAAGCTGGTGCTCACAGAGCTGTAAGAAGTCACAGAAGGAAGCCGTGTGTGGGCCTCAGGAAAGAGCCCAGAGCAACGTGAGCCCAGAGCTATCCCAGGACCCCCATGGGGCACCAGCAGTGGCCCCAAGCACGGCCGCTCAGGAGCAGGGCAGCCCTGGAGGACAAGATACTCTGGAGGGGCCCACCCAGGCAGCTCCCAGGAGTCCCCATGCTGACCACAGCCTGGCACTTCCTCCTGCCAGGCTGGAGGGGGGCCTGGTCTGCTGTGTGAGGCTGCCCTGAGGGGAAAAGGGGAGTGGATGGTTGGGAGGGAGCAGGACTGTGAGCAGGGGCAGCCCGCATGCTGCCTCCTGTGCCCAGGCCGGAGGGGAAGAGCTGCCAAGGCCCCTGAGCACCAACGGTGGTCAGCTCTGTGCTCACGGGGCCTCAGAACTGGCCTGGGGTGGGGGGGCTTCCTTCCCTACCATTTTACAGGTGAGAATTTGGGGACTGGACCAAAGTCACAATGCTGGGGCCAGAATTTGAAGCCAGGTCTGCTTGACTCCCAAGCCCGTGCCCCCTGCCCCTACATGGGGCTGCCCTATGAGAATAGGAGGAGTTTACACTTAGGGGTAAGGGGTGCCTTTCTGAATCTCTTCTCCTCAGAGGCCCCCAATTTTTGGCCACGGCAGGGGGCACATCTCATTTATCTTGGGATGAGCTTCTAACGGAATCCCACCCCTTCAGAGAACAATTGTGTCCCCACTGCGGTGAAGTTCAGAGTCTTCTCTGATCAGGCATTCTGGCTAGGGAGTTGTCGATTTTGTTGATATTTTCAAAGACCCAGTTTTTGGCTTTGTTCATTGCCTTGTGGTCTGTTTCCATTTCATCAACTTCTGCTCTTATCTTTATTTCCTTCCTTCTGCTTACTTTGGATTTAGTTTGCTCTTCTGTTTTATCATCTTAAGGTGAAAGCTTAGGTCCTTGATTTTAGATCTTTCTTCTTTTCTAATATAAGCATTTACAGCTATAAGTTTCCCTCTAGGCACCGCTTTAGCTGCATCCCGTAAATTTTGACACATGGGGTCGTTTTTAGATGCAACTTTATTCCCTGTATTTGGAAAGGGCAGCTGGATCCAGGAGTCACACCCGTGATTCCACTTCCGGGCACTAGGGCAGAAATTGGCCCAGGAGGCCGTGAACTGCTTGGCCCGCCACGGAAGGGGCGGGGGATCACCTGGAGTCTGACGTCGGCTCCACCCACCCTCCGTCTCAGACCTCACCACCCTCCTCCTCCCAGACACTGTCCGTCCAGGCTTCTGCCTGACGCCACCTGTCCACCTCTGCTGTCGTCGGCATGACCACCTGCCCTGTCACTCCCCTTGTGTCAGCGCTCCAGGCCACTGGTCAGAGCGTCTCGTGCCAGCGTCCATTCATCTCTCTGGACCTCAGTTTCTTCACACGTAAGGTCAGTGTCTGGGTCCTCGTGGTGGCTGTGAGTCCCTCCTTCTGTGAACGTAGAAATCTCTGTCCACCTCCTCGTCCAGGCTGTGGGTCACTGTGGGTCACTACCTGAAGCTGAAGATATGAACACAGCACAGCTCACAGGGCTCTCGTCTTCTCCTTGCTGCCGCCCCATCTCATGTGGGGAGAGGAGGCGTGGAGACACTGGGAGTCTCATTCAGGCTGTGGGTCACTGTGGGTCACTACCTGAAGCTGAAAATCATGAACACAGCACAGCTCACAGCGCTCTCGTCTTCTCCCTGCTGCCCCATGTCACGTGGGGAGAGGAGGTGCGGAGGCACTGGGAGTCTCGTCCAGGCTCAGGGTCACAGGGCTAATCTACGGGGGAGTGGAGAATCCAACACCGGTCTCTCTGCTGCCGAAAGCTGGGACTCCCCAATGGACTGGGCCTGCTCTTAGTGACTGTCCACAAAATCAGCTTGAGGCTGGTGTGGAAGTGGTCTTGTGTCCTGTTGTTCTAGCTGGATGTGCTGCCCCAGGGCAGGGCTGGACACTCTGCTTCAGAGGGGCACCCCCTCCTGAAAGGACCCCAGCAAAGACAAGGCCAGCCAGCAGGTGGGCTCAGACGTGTGGGCGCGCTGCTGATGGGGGAAGAGCCGGCCTCCTTCCTCAGCCACACGGATAATTTGGGCAGTCTCTGGGAATTTCCTTTTCTTCTTCCCACAGTCGTTTTATTTTTTTAAAGCAAAATATATTGACTGCTTGCTCTGCATGCCCACTGTGCCAGGCTCTTTGGCCCTAGAAGCGCCCTAAGAGGGGGTGTGCTGTCACTGGTGCCCATTTTACAGGTGAGGAAACTGAGGCTCAGAGAAGTGACTTGCTCCAGGACACACAGCCAGAAGGTGGTGGAGCCGGGTGGAGCCCAGGTCTGCCAGGCCCTACAGGCCAAGCTGCAAATCCCTCCAGCCTGCTCTGGAGTGCCCCGGAGAATGTGGGTAACTGAGACACAGGGGTCTCCCCTTTGGGTTCCGTGTTAGGAGGAAGAAGCTGAAATGGCCCTGCAGGGTGTTACCCTGGGCCAGTCGAGGCCGGCTGCAGCCTTGTTGGAGATACCGACACGGATGCTGCCCAGGACTTCCTGGCAGCCCCAGAGAAAGCCCCCAGAACACCCCTGGGGGCAGTTCCAGGGCTGGTGGGCACCTTTCATTGCGGGCCCAGCAGACCCCGTGTCCCTGAGACCGGTCACTTTAAGGGGACGTGAGGCTGGGCTAGAGGTAGCATCCTTCGTAGGCATCGTTGCTCCAGTGACAGCGATGACACTTGGCAGGTGTGGCACACCTACTGTGTACCTGACCCTCTAACGCTGCATCTCTGATGCCTGTAACAGCCTTCCAGGAGCTTCCTGGGGCACTGGCTCTAAGGGGGAGGACACAGGGTCAGGGCAGCCCAGGTGCTCACCAGGGTCCCATGGACACGTGAGTGGGCAGAGTGGGGATTCAACCCTGGACTGCTCAGAAGGCTCAGCTCTCTCTGCACCCCCACCCCACGGGCCCCCCAACAATGGGGCAGAGGGCTGCCTGACGCACAGGAGAGCTGGCCGTCTGTCCAGGCGCCTTTGCCTGCTGGTCCCGGTCAGAGAGGCCTGAGAGCTGGCTTAGCTCTGCGCCCGACTGTAGACCGCAGGTGCCGTGGGAGTGGCGAGGACTGGTGGTCTGGGCAGAGCCAGGCCGACACTGATTCCTCTCCAGTCGCCGAAGGGGGTAATCGCAGGAGCGACGGGGCCGAGAAATCCTGTTAGCTCTCTGCTCGGCTCCCGCAGTAGAGTGGCTCCCAGACAAAGGCGCTCCTGGGGCGGCAGGCGTGATGAAGAGCTCAGGCATTCACGGAGGGCAGGCGGCACGGCGGAGAGGCACTAATCCTCTGCAGCTCGCTGGGAAGGGGGGTCAAAGGGAGGAGCCGAGGCTCACTCCACTCCAGAGTCTGCTGGAAGCTTCTGAGGATTGGAAGGCCTGGGAGGCCCTGCAGACGGGGTGGCCCTGGGCAAGCCCCTCCCTTCTTCTGGGTCTCAGAGTCCCATGTGTAAAGCAGGGTGGGGTGGAGAAAACCTCCAGCGGGTTAGGGTGGTCTGGGGGCATCGTGGGTCTTGCCTGGGACAGCTCTGCTCACGCGTCCTCTGGAAGGTGGTCTGGGCAGGCTGAGGCCACAGGCTCTTCTTGGGCACAGGGCAGGGTGGGCCCAGCGCTGAGCTGAGCTGTGGTGGAGTTGGTGGGAGTGGCAGCAGTCCGCCAGCCTCCTCCCCGGCCAGGTGGGACCGGCTGTGCCCTCTGGGAACCAGGCTCCAGCTGCAGCCCAGCCTGGACGGCTTCCTGGGCGGTGCCCTACGGGAGCCACAGTGTCCAGAAGTCACCGGGCCTCTCGAAGCCCGGTTCCCCTCTGCACAAAGGGGCCGACAATCGCCTTTATCTCTGCGTGAGAATGAAACACGGGGGCAAGTGCTCAGGGAAGGCAGCTCCTGCCTTACTGTCCCCGAGGGCAGGTCCCTCTGGGCCCAGACCTGCCCATGGCTCCTGCTGCCCTTTCAACAGCACCTCAGCTGAGCAGTCAGGGCCCTTCCAAGCCTGGGCCACTCTGACCTTGACCTTCGAAGGCAGACCCACTGCTCCCCACTGAGGATCCTGAGCACCCGTCACCCCCACTCCCTGCAGGTGCCCCCACCCCGCCCACCCAGCTGTGATCTGACCTCCCGCCAGGAGGCTTTGCCCTCCCATGTCCCCCGGCCAGACCTGGCCCGACCTCCAGGCCCCTCTGGAGCCCTGTGCCCGGACACCGGGTCAGACGGCCCTGGAACCCCTTCTGGTGTCTCTGATCCCTCATCTCCTTTTCCCCTTTGGTCTTGCGTCCTGTCCTCTCTCTGGTCTGTGAGTGTCTGGTCCACCATGGCCACAGGCTGGCACTGGTGGGACCTGGCCCATGGGGCGTGTGTCACACCAGTGTGTCACCTGGAGATGGTGGGAAGAGGGGGGCCCTGCAGTGCTCCCCCCCCGCCGTCGACCCACCACCAATGGCTCACGGAAGGCACTGCTGAGGGAGGGAGCCGTGTGAGGGGTGCTGGGGTCCAGGGCACCGCCCTGCAGCTCAGAACCTCTGGGACGAGCCCAGCCATTCAGCTGTGTTGGCAACAGAGAGCCGGGAACAAAAGCCAAGCGGCTTCTGCGTCAGCCTTTCAAACCACTGATGTGATCTCACTTGTCGTGCTGCGATCCAAATATTTTGGCCATTTAGACGCAACCTTCTGTGCTTGTGAAATTAAGTGTATTATTAATCTCGCCTGGCCCCGTGACAAGGTGGGCAGATCAGATAAATATCCTCACAGTGGACTGAGGGAGGGGTGAGCGTATTCTTATTGCTGCAAAGTAGACACGAGATGTTTCCGGAAAGACACTGATGGTGCAGAGCCTACCCAGAGGAAGGTGCTGGATGGTGGGGGGCTGGGAGCCCCCCAAGATGAGGAGGGCGGGAGGAGCAGGGGTGCTTAGAGAAGAGAAGAGAAGGTTCCAGAGACACACCACTGCTTCCAGGGACCATGAGGCGGTCGCATGGGGGACATGGGGGTGGGGGCAGACTGGGGTCTTCTGAGACAGGACAGGACCTGAGCTGGGGTTGGCTACAGGCACCAGGGTCGGGTTTCAGATGCACTTCAGACAGGCCTTTGTTAACCCTCCTCTTTCTGATTATAAAAGTAATAAAGGCTTATTATAGAAAGAGAAGAAAATTACAAGGGAGGATGTGGAACGCCCCCCCGGCTCCATTGCTGGGACTCACCACCGTTAACAAATGGGGGGGTTCTTTCCAGATTCTTGTGCCTGCATTTATAATTGGAATCCTACTGTGTATAATTTTAAATGGCTTCTTTTTTCCACTTGGCAGTATATTATTTTTAGCACACGTGCCTATTTGATCGGAGACTGCTCCATCACTATTTAGCAGATCCTCATCAATGGCCGTCGAGGCTGTTTCCCACTTGCCAGCTGTCAGCCGCATTCACTGAATACCTTCCTCACTGAATCTTCCTCTGAGTTTCCGTTTCCTCAGGACCCATCGCTGGATGGGGAGCAACTGGCTCAGATCCGGGCACGGTTCTTGCTCTGCTCGGGGTACCGGGGAGCTGCTGATGACCAGGGCATCCCCAGGAGAGAGTTCTGGAATCACACACCAGTGGGGCAGGTGGGGGACGGGCTTATTTCACAGAGGATGAAACTGAGGTTGGCAGAGAGGACGGGCCTGCCCCATGGCCATCCAGCAGGTAGGCTGACTGGATGGGGTCACCTCACTGAGTCTGACCCCAGGAAGCGACATCGGTCAGGCTGTCAGGAACAGCATTCCCGTTGGCTAATGTCTCTCTGAACCAGGTAAGCTGACAGGACCAGTGGCTGGGCTGTCATGTGCCAGCTCAGGGGGCCAGCCTGGCCAGCCAGCTCCTCAGGATGGCCGATCACTAGTGTGGGCCACGTTGTGTGGGGACAGCTGGCCCCCCTGGTGCTCCCGGCTCAGCCTCCCTGCCCAGTGGTGACACAGTGTGCAGCTGCCTCAGCTCTCGGCCAGTGTCCCTGTGCCCTCCCCAGCCAGCTCTGAGTGCCCCTAGGGCCCGCTGGGAGGCCCTCCTGCCTTCCCAAATGTAGCGCTTCTGAAAAGCTGAGACCCAGGGGCCGAGACAGCAGGGCACAGCTCTGGGGGAAGAACTCTTACCCTGGCTTGGTGCCCAGGGCCCAGCCACCTGCCCATGTCCCCATCTGGGGACGACTCAGCCACAGTGGGCCTGAACCCACCAAGAGGCCCCGGTGCCCCGGAATATCAGGACCAGCATGTGAATATCAGGACCAGCACGTAAACACCAGGACCATCCGGACATTTCCGGCCACACAGCTTGCACCGGGCAACGCTGGGGCCTGGCCTGGGCAAGTTCTCCTTTCACAAAACTCTGGACTGTCGGCTGAGCGCCTTGGTGGGCGGCGGGCTTGAGGTGCGCCCTGACTGAGCGCCCCGGCCGGGCCTGACGAGCCTGTTCCCTGCGCTGTCTATTCAGCGCTGGCGTGGGGCAGGCCTGGAGGCTGCGTTGAGACAGTCTCTCATTCCATCCACACCTGAGGCCACAGCGTCAGTCCAGCCACGCCCCCTCCACTAGGGTTCCCACCTGACTCAGGGGTCTGTGACCCTGCGGGATGGGGCCGGGCCCTCAGGGCAGGGGGCCAGTGGGCAGGCTCCGGGGTCCCCAGCTGGCCTCAAGCAGGGCGTGGGCCCTCCTCTGTCTCACACCTGCTCTTCCACACCAGGGCCATTTGAGGAAAGGGCCTGTCGCTAAGCCCACTCGAAGCCCACTGGTCCCGGGTAGCTGTCCAGGCTGTGTGTGGGACTTGTGACCTCCTGGGTCTGTGTTCCCCTTTCCTGTGTCTCTATCACGCCTGGGCAGGTGGGGACCCTATGCTCACATCCCAGGGAGGAGGTGAAGACACAGGTGCCAGAGCCAGGCCATGTGAGAGCAGCCAGCCTTCTCTGTGAGCGCCCACTGCAGCCAAGGCCTCGGCGGGCTTTGGGGGTGAGAAGGAGCCTGAAGTGCGGGGTCCGCTGCCCGAGGGAGGCCCCGGTGGGTCGCCACGCCGACAGTAGGAACCCCAGTCCTGGGTATTTCTCAGCTGAGGTGCCCAGCGGGAGCCCCACACATGACCAGCAGCACCTATGAAGCAGGAGGCTGGGAATGTGGGCGGCGGGGGCCCCAGGAGGAACGGAGTCTCCCCAAAAGGGCGAAGTGAAGGTCCCCAGCTGCGGCTTAGGAAACACATGCTATGTCCCCTCATCAGCGATGTCTGTGCTCACCTTTGCGATCTGTCCGTCTGTCCTGCCTGTGAGGGTAATGTCCCCAGTCCAGGGAGGAGGGGCACTGAGGCCAGAGCCAAAGACCCCAGGCCCTGGCCGGCTGCAGGTGGGTCTGGGCTCCTTCCCCGGGGGACCTCATTTCCAGGACAGCCGCTCCCCTCCAGGGGGTATCTTAGCTCAGCCGTGGTTCCTTGGGCAGCAGGGA
Organism: Ceratotherium simum simum; assembly: GCF_057802395.1. Taxonomy (NCBI): domain Eukaryota; kingdom Metazoa; phylum Chordata; class Mammalia; order Perissodactyla; family Rhinocerotidae; genus Ceratotherium; species Ceratotherium simum. The sequence goes on along the minus strand of NC_141928.1, from coordinate 3,404,462 downwards.
CCCTTGTTTGCGGGAGAAACAAAGGCCACTTGTCACTGTGAGCGGGTAGTTCACCAGCCTGGAGGCGGGGCTCCCCTGAAGGGAGCTCTGGGGGCTGGTCTGCAGGGACCAGGTAGGGGGGGTCAGGTGGGGTGATAGTGGAGGGGGTTTAAACCCTCCCAGAGATTTTCTCAGTGCCAAGTTTTTGGGCAATTTCCAAGCAAACTCTGAAAGGCCTCCTCATGGGTAAATGCCCAGGGTCTTCAAGGGGCCTCGACCCCCGAGGCCAAAGACTCATTGCACTGATGCGTAAACTGAGGCCCGGGGAGGGAAAGGATATTTTTCCAAGTAGACAAGGCCTGCAAATCCATAGAGATCCTGAGAGCCCACCCCAGGGCTTGGGGAGGAGCCCTTGCCATGGCATCAGGAGCCAGGCTCCTGAAGACAACATCCTTCCCTCCCACCCTCCGTGATATGCTGGGGTCAGTGGGGAAGGGAAAGCAGTGATCCCCGGTCCCCGGCCTGGGCGAGCTCCCAGGCCCGTGGGAATATCAAGGAAACAGATGGATGACATGGAGGGACAGAGGGTGCAGGGTGCCGGGGGGCACAGAGAAGCCCCAGCCAGGCTTGGGGTGTGTGCCGGGGGTCAGCAAACTGCCAAGAGGGGCCACATTGGGGCTGGGCCTTCAAGTGGAATGTGGAGTGGCCAGGTGTGGACCCTGGTCCAGAACAGCAGTCCGGCTGGGGCTGGCCTGGGAGGGGTGGTTTGTGGGAAGGGCTGGGTGCCTCAGGAGGGAGATGACTCAGGGGAGGGAGGGAGGGCGGCCCTGGCGGGTTTTCTTTGGAGACTGGACTTTATCCCAAGGGTAATGGGGAGTGTGAAAGGGTTTTTAGGCTGGGAGTGACCGGATGGGCGGGGTGGCGGGCAGGGGCTTCTGCTCTATGCTGGGTGGAGGGAGGCTGGGAACTGGCTGACCAGTCGGAGGGTGGTGGGTGGGTGGGTGGGGGTCTCCAGCCAGAGGGGGTGGGGCCTCCTCTGTGGGGATGGCAGCTTCATGAGACCCTGTGCTGCAGCCTGGAGCCAGGCCAGGCCCTTCTCGGACGCGACTGCCTGAGGCTGCAGAACTTTGCCACCCACTCCCCTTGCTGGCAGTCTGGGGGGGGGGAGCCGCATTTTTAAGTACAGTTTCTTTTGATGCAAGCACCAAGGAGCACCAGGCAGACTCCTCAGTTACTTTTCCCATTCTTCAACGCAGAATGACTCTTCTTTATGGCTGCTATCAATAACGGCTCCCGTCTCCCCATCGCCGCAGTGGCCACATATATAATATTTAAACCACACTGGTGGGTGACAGAGACGTACGGATATTTTTAATCCCAACAGGCTATTACGGTTCATATCATGTCTGTCAAATAAATATTATGAATCATTTCCCGTTATCTTTATGGGGGCAAGTTGACTCCATCAGTGAGATGGGGCTCGGCGGCTCTGCCCCGCGTATTTATCCGCCTCTTATGTATATGTATGTGTATGGAGGGAGATTTATGGAGCAATTGTCGATAATAAATGCCCCCGATAAAACACATTATCTTCTTGCTTGAGGGGTGGCGTCTGGAGAAGGGCATGGTGGAGAGGACCCACAGAGGGGCGTGCCATCTTCAGAGCCAGGCCGAGGTTGGGACCGGCACCCCAGGCCAGGATCCTCGGCCTTAGCCCTTCTCCTCAGTTCCTGTGATTCATTAACGTCGACTCCCCTGTTAATATGTTCTCATTTTGTGCCAAAAAGGCTCCACGAGTAGCAGGCTCTTTTCTCTCATTCTATTGGAGGAGAGACTGAGCTTCAGAGAGGGCCACATGAGAGCTGGTGGCTGAGCCAGCCCTCCCTTTCCTGGTACCTACCCCAGCACCCAGTTTTCCAAGTCTGCTGCCTGGCCCTTCTCTCTGGACCCTGGTCTTACCCAGCTGACCCACCCGCACACCGTGAGAAGCAGGGAGGAGCAGCAGTTCCCCGAAGGCAGAAGTTCAAGGCGGGTGGTTGTCTGGAGGCTTCCCTGGGGGCGTCTGACCATCAACCTCTGCGTGAGTCTGGTGACCTCGGCGCCGGAGCCACGGCACGACCTGGAGCCAGTGTCACCACAGCTCCAGCGTCTCCATCTGTAAAATGGGGAAACACGAATCCTGGTGTGCACGGCTTGGGTGGAGGTAGAGGAGACGGTGCCCGGCAGTGCGTGGCAGACCCGGCACCAAGAGGCCCCCAGGAAATCCCCGTGTCCTCCTCTGCGGACTGGGAACCCTCTGAGCCACCTTGCACGCTCTAGCCTCCTGGGCTGCCCTGCTCCCTCCAGGCATCTTTGACTTCTTGCAGGTGGGCTTGCGATTTGGGGGAGCGTCTTTTTGGAGGCCCCTGGAGGGAACCCCTAACTCCTTGGGTCTGTCTCACACGAACTGGTGGCCCAAACCACCATTCGGCTCCCTGGAGGTTTGGGACCAGGCTCCCACCTCATGATGGAGGTAGCCACCTGCCTTCACCTGATTCACGCGGTACCTTTCTCTTGCCCGCGCTGGTCTGGGTGTGCAGGGCCAGACGTCCTTCGGGGCCAGGAGTTGTCTCTCCCTTCCCTCCTATCCTTTCCCTTTCTCTCCACTAAGAACAGACTAGAGGCCTAGTGTGGACAAGGAGCTTCCCTGCGTCCCCCAGACTGATGGAGAGGCATGGCACGACTCGGGGGGGCTGTGGCCTCGCTGTGTGATCTCGGGCAAGCCCCTGCCTCTCTGGGCTTCATCCTCACCTCCCAGTTTGAGTCATCTGTCCCTGCAGACAGAAAGTGTCACCCCCAAAGGAGCCACAGAGGTGGTGAGAAAGGGCCCTCTGGGGGACAGAGGCAGGCCACCTGTCTGTGAGGACAGGCTTGTGGTGCCTGAGCCCCTGCCCTGCTCGTTGGGGGCCAAGGGCCCCTGTGAGGGCCCGCTGGTCACCAGCTCAGGATCACACGGACCCTCCTTTGGGGGAAGGAACCAGAAGCAGCCAAGGTGCCCCTTTGTGTCCCTAGGACTTGTCCACCCAGACGCCAGCCTCAGGGGCCCCAGCCCGGCAGACACTGGCCTTTAAAAATGTTATTCACTGGGGCCCGCCCGGTGGCGTAGTGCTTAAGTTCGTGTGCTCCGCTTTGGTGGCCCGGGGTTCACGGGTTCGGATCCTGGGTGTGGACCTACGCACCACTTGTCTGGCCATCCTGTGGCAGTGTCCCACTCATAAAGTAGAGGAAGATGGGCACGGATGTTAGCCCAGGGCCAATCTTCCTCAGCAAAAAGAGGAGGATTGGCAACAGAGGTTAGCTCAGGGCTAATCTTCCCCACACACACACACAAAATGTTATTCACCAAGCAATTCTGAGACTGTTTACAAGACTGAGCAGAGACAGGCGCGTGGAACAAGCCAAAGTACCTTAAAAAGCATCCTTCAGGGAAATTAAAAAAAAGCCCCAAACAAAAAACAAAAGCCTCTCAGATCCCAAGTTGTAAATAGATGGATATTACTATAAAAATACTTTTGGCTGCAGAAGCACATGGCAGGAAGGCTGGGGGAGGTTTTTTCCACGGTTAGCCTGGCCCTGGCCACTCCAGACGGGGCAGCCACCGGCCCGGGTGGTGTCCTGTGGGATCGTTTGCACGGAAGAGCCCCAGCTGGAGGGGAGAGTGAGAAACAGAAATAACAACCAGCATGCGCATTTTCCATCTAGGAGCCTGCGTCTGCGGCGGCCTCCCTCCAGCCGCCGGCTCCCCCCCAACTCCGAGCGCCAGCTCCTGGGCACCCTGTGCCCTGCCACCTCCCCCGATGAGAAAAGCAAAGACTGAGAGGCAATGAGGCTGCATTTGAGCCTGGACACTGTGCTCCCTTCCCTGCCCACGTGGAGAGAGGCCGAGGCTGGGGAACGCCTTCTTAGGTCTCTTAGTAACAGAGGGCCCCTCACACCCTCGGCAACTCCGAGCTCCTGTGCCTTCCAAGGGGTGGGGACCCTACGTGGACATTTGCCTGTGTGTGCCTTCCCGTCACTGGGCACCAACAGTTCCAGAGTCTCGAGTTTTCCGTGGCAAGGGCGGGGCTGGGGGAGGTGCCGGGGAGGGGCAGGGAGCCCAGGGTGCCAGGCTGCCCACTGTCGGAGGTGACTGCAGATGCCCGAGCCCAGCCTTCGAGGCCTCCAGGACCAGCTTTCCCACAAGTGCCTGGCGTGTTCCGACCTGCCCGCCAAGCAGGCTGCCTGCAGTTCCTTCCCCGTGCTGTGCCGGGCACCTCCCACCTCCGGGCCACCGCTCGGGCCGGTCTTCCTGCCTGGGGCACCCTCACCCTGCCTCTACCTGACGCAAACTTCTCTCCCTCAAAACCCAACTCAAGAACCAGCCATGCCTGGGTCCCCTGGCTGGCATGGCTTCACCCTCCCATTACTGTCCGTAACACCTCCTGTCTGCCCACCCCTGTGATAGTTCCTTGTGAGTGTGTCTTATCTCCCCTCTGGGCTGGGGCTCCCAGAGGGCCTAATTCACCATCTCGTAGCAGTGGTAACTATCACTTACCGAGCTCCTCCTCCTACTGGGTGCCAGACTCTCCCTGTGTTATCTCATTGAGTCATCTCAGTGACTCAGTGAGGAGGGTGTGGCCATCCCCACTTCACAGATGAGGAAACTGAGGCCCAGGGAGAGAGAGGCAGAACCAGGATCCAGCCCATGCCTGTCCATCCAGGACCACACCGCCACCCGAGGACCCAGCCCGAGCACGGGGTCTGGCCCTTGGTAAGGGCTCAGCAGATGTTTGTTGAATGAATGAATGACCCACGGCATTGGAAGACCGATCATTCACTTTTCTCTCTCCCACCACCCTCCACCCATCATCCTCTCTGTCCTGAGAGCCAGTGCTGCAGATTGTGGATGGGCCGTCCATACAGGACATGGCAGGAAGGCAGTGCTGCACCAGTGGTCACCAGGGCCCATGGGGCCTGCGCAGGCTCACACCCTTGGTGGCCCAGAGGTTCCAAGGACAGGCACTGGGTTTAAATGCTGGTTTCATCCTCACTGCTGTGACACGTGCCATCATGTCCCCTCTCCCAGCCTCGCTGTCCTCTCCAGTCACGTGGGCTAGCAATGCCCACTGCCCACCAGTTGTTGGTGTGACAAGCAAAGGCGTGAGTGCCATGGTCCTGGGCACTTCTGGTCACTGGTGCCCAATAGGCCCCCACGTGGAGAGGGCTTCTGGCGTCTTCTTCTCTAGCGGCAGAGGTGACGTCTGATGCAGGCCAGGAGGACAGGGCCCAAACGGGCCTCTTATTGTGCACCATGGCCAAGGGCCCCAGGGCTGGCACAGGGCACGCGCCCCACACGTCTGCTCCTTCTCAGTCCTTTTCCTGAGTTATGCCCGCCCCCAGCCCTGGCGGGAGGAAATCAGCTTAGAAGTGGCACTCGCTGTGCCGCGGGAAGTGGGGGAGAGGGTCTGTTGTGAAGACAGTGGATGGGGGCCGCAGTTAAACAGGCTGGAGGGAGGGTGGGGGCTGGGCAGGGTGTGCGTGAAGGGGCAGGCAGCACCGGGCCCAGAACCCAGCAGAGAGGAGGCTTTCTAGAGCCGGGCAGGGGAGCCTGGATCAAGCAGAAACCAGAGGGACAGGACACACCCGCCCTATGGCCTGTGGTTGTCCTGCAGGAGGCTCCCCAACCATTGCTTGTCCCCACAGCCCCCCAGGAAGCTCCTGCCCCAAGTGGAAGGAGGACCTCCCTGTAGGCAGGTCACAGTGGCCCTCATGGGATCCAGCTCCCAGCTGTCCCGTGGGAGGAGGGTCCTGTTACTCCCATTTCACAGAGGGGAACGTGAAGCCCTGAGGGTGGTGAGGCTGACTCCAGCTCACACAGGTGGCAGTGGTGCACCAGGCAGGACTGCCTCACTTGAAGGGCTGTGGCTGTCCCTGGGCAGCGGGGATGGCCACCACACTCAGTCATCCATCACCTCCCTCTCCACCAGCGCCCGCCCCACGCCCCCCACCCCGGCGCCGGGCCACCACGTGCAGCCCATGGGGCTCTGGTAAGCCCCTCCGCCTCCCAGAAGAGCCCGGGGCTCCCGGGGTAAGATGGGTCTAGCAGGGCAGCAGCCTCGTGGCGGGCAGGCGGCGAGGAGGGAGGCGCGCTGCGCCGGGCCAGCCTGGCGCAGGGGCAGCCCCGGGGCGCCTGCTGCAGGAGGCTCGGCCGTGCAGATACCTCACACCCAAACCCACCTCCAGCCGCCCAAGCGGTCGCAGGCAGGCGTGCTTCCTTTCGCTTTCAAACAAACAAATCATGAATTTACACCCAAGGCATAAAAATAGCCACCGGCCACCAAGTCAGTGCCCAACTCGCCGCAGCTCCTCCCAGCCTGGTGCCTTAAAGAGGGTCCCAAAAGTGGGGCCCACGTGCAGCGGAAGCTGAGCCCCTCGCCCTTCCCGCTGGCCTGTGGGTCCGACCCTGGGGCGTGACCGAGGTGCCCTTCGGCCTTGCTTTCCCTTAGGTGTGAAAGTGGGGGGCACTCTGGGGGAGGGTCCCGAAAATAAAACTCCCCGAACAGAGGAGCGGAGCCCGTGCTCCCGCGTCAGGGCTCACGGCCCTTCCGGGACTCAGTTTCCCCCCGGGTCGGCCGGGGCGGGCGGTGCGCAGGGCCCGGGCCGGGGTGGGCGCGCAGCGCGGCCGCCCGCTTTGTGTGGCCGCCCAGACAATGGCCCGGCCGCGTCGCGCCCTCCAGCCCCACTCCGCTCCTCCTCCACCGGGCGGTGGTGCTTTTTTTTTGGCAGCCGGGGAGGGAATTCTGCTCGCGCCCCGCCCGCCCGCGCTCCCCTCCCCCGCCGCCCCCGCGCGGCTCCCGGGAACCCCTGGCGGAGGCAAACTTGCAAGTTTGCACGGCGCTCGCCCGCTCGCAACTCGGGCCCGGGCGCGCGGGCGCGGGCGGGGCGGGGCGGGGCGGGGGGCGGCGGGGGGCGCGCTCCGGGCGGGGGCGGGGCGGGGCGGGCGCGCGGGCCGGGCGGGGCGGCGGCGCTGCGCCGAGTCCGCGCCCGTCGCGGGCCCCCGCCGCCCCCGCCGGCGCCGCAGCGGTCGGAGCGGGGCGCGGGCGCGCGCGGCGGGGGCGCGGGCGCGGGCGCGCGGCGGCGGCGCGCAGCACAAGTAGTTTACATTGTTGGGCGACTTTTGCAACAACTCGCCGCGCCGCGGCCTCCGCGCGCGCCGCCGCCGCCGCCGCCGCCGCCGGCTCCCGCCGCCCGGGCCCGGCCGGCCGCGCCGGGGCCGCCGCGCTCGCCCGTGTCCCGCCGCCGGCCAGGGCGCCGCAGACATGGACACCAAACATTTCCTGCCGCTCGGTGAGTCTCGGGCCGCGCGGCGCGGGCGGCGGCGGCGGCGGCGGCGGGGCGGGCGCGTTCCCGGCGCGCGCGGGGCGCCGGCCCGCTCGGCCCCGCGTCCCCCGCCGGCCTGCGCGGAGTTGGGGCGCGGGGCCCGGGGCCGGGGGCCGCGCAACTTTTCCCCCGGCCGGCAGGGCGGGGAGGGGGCGAGGGCGGCCCCCGGAGCGGGAGTGGGCAGCGCGGCGGGGCCGGAGGGGCGGCCGGGACCGCGGGGTTCCTGCCCCCCCACCCCGGCGCAGTTTAGTTCGCCCCCCGCCCCGCGGCCCCGGCACCCGGCTCCAGCAGCGCGGCGCAGGGACCGGGCCGGGGCGGGCGGAGCAACTTGTGCGCTCCCAGCCTCCGGCCGCCCTGGCATCGGGACGGCCTCTGCGCCGCCGCCCGGGCTGCCGAGCCCAGCAGGCCGCCGGCCTGGAACCCACGGGACCCCTCCTCCCCCGAGCTGTCCAGGCGCCGGTGGGCAGGGTCACCAAGGGGCCAGGTGACTGGGAACATAAAACCCGGGAAGGCCCCGTCCCAGAAATGGGGCCCCTCACTCTGGCACGCCCGGGGTGTTCTCCGGGGCTGGCCCGACACTTGGGGGAAGACACCCCTGACGCACGGAGGGTCAGTTTTCCTGTCCCCTGCCCAGTGGCCTCCCTGCCCCAGACTGCCCTCCAACCCGGCCAGACGCACCTAGGAGGAGGACGGGGCATGGCCAGGCGCCCCCAGCCGCTGCCCTCCCTAGGGTTTGGGAGCCGGTTCGAGGCAGGGGAGGTGGGTGGGGAGACTTTATAAATGAGCTCCAGGAAGGATATTAATTTGGTGGTGGGGACGGCAGCCAGGCTGTCAGGCTGGGTGAAGGATTTGTGCTGAATGGAAATTAAAACAGCTGATTATGAATGAAACCCTACGGTCTGTCGCCCCTCCTGCCTGTCTGTCCCCCTGCAGCCTGGGGTACAGTTTGGCCCCCGGTTGAGGGTCAGAACACAATATGGCTGCAGGGACCTTGGAGAGTTTGGGAGGTGGAGGGGAGCCTGCATGGAGCTGGTCCCCCCAGCATGTCAGGGCGAGGGTCGCAGCCCCCCAGGGCACACTCACAGACGGGTGTGCTGCAGGGCGACTGGGGTACAGTTTCAAGTTTGTCAAATGTAAGACTCCCTTCCTGACTTCTGTAGGACAGAAACCTTGGTGGGCGCCGGGCTGGGCGCCCTCCTCGAGGGAGCTCTGGGGCCTCCCACACCCCCAGGGCTGGGCACGCATGCCCATTTTGCAGATAAGAAAACTGGCTGGGGGAGGCTGAGGCTCCAGGCTCCAGAGTGGTGGATTTGGGGCTCAGACCCCCCGGCCGGTGGTGCCGGTGTGTGTGGAGCAAAAAAGAAAGCTGGGTTGTTTGTGACTTACCTGCCCGGCTTAGTGTGGGGCTGGCAGGGCCCCTGTGTGGGCTGCCAGCGTCTTCTTTTCCCCCATTAAAGCTTAGCACAGTCTCATGCTCACACACAGAGCTCGGCTCTCCCAGATCCCTTCTGGAACAAGAATGCTCAGCTCTGTCTTTGGCCCCCGCTCCATGTGGCAGAGCCCAGGCTGGGTGCTGGGAGAGGACAGGTCCCTGTCCCTGACATCTTGGGACGGTCCTGGGAGTTGGCACATGTATGGCTCAGGCTGCAGGGTGGCTGAGCCAGAGTCCCCATGAAGAGGAGATGTCATGCCTTCCAGCCACTGTCCCAGGAACCTGGATGGGTGCCCCCCCCCCCACCTCCCTGGCACAAGGAGGCTCCAGGACTTCTCTTCACATGAGCAGCAGCTCTCCCCGACCCGGCCGGTGGCCTCCCAGGCAGCCCACGCCCGAGGCCTGAGCACAGAGTCCTGGGCTCTGATTACATTTTATTTTTTTCTAAGCTTGTGACCAGCTCTGAAGTCCGGTGGAGTTGAAGGTCCATTTAAGCGGCTACTTGCCTAAGCCCTTTTGTCAACACAGCCTAATCCCTCATGGGGGGTGAGTGTCAGAAGGCCCGGCTTGTCCAGGGCCTGGCTGGCGGCCAGGCCAGACCTGGACTTGCTGGGAAGGCGTTGCTGCCCCTTTCAGCTGTGCAGCCACTTTTGAGGCCTCGGGCAGAGAGGGCTTCCTTCTCCCAGCGCCCACCGCCATGGGGCTTGGTGGGCTGGGCACTCGCCCTCTCTTGCCCGGGGTCTGCTGTCCAGTGAGCCACCCGGTGAGGGCAGGAATGAGCCAGCAGTACAGCTATGGGGGCTGAGTACCTCACCCAAGGCAGCCCTTGCTTCCTGCCCCCACGGCCCAGGGCTGGCCAGTGCCCCCGTGCCCGGAGGGGGAGGCTGTACTGGCATCAGCCGGGACGGTGGGGGTGGAAGGCTGAGCCTGCAGAGGAAGTCCAAAGGTCTCAGACCTCACCAGACCCCTCGGCTGCTAGTGGCTCGTTTCCGCGGGGAGGGTTGGGGTGGCCAATAGCAGAGCGATAGGCCCACTGGCCACTCTTTGGGGGCCCCTCTGTGACCTGAGCGAACCTGGAGCCCTGGTGAGGGGCTTCTGGTAACATCAGAGCTCTCAGGACCCAAAATAGAGCACATTCCGGGGCCTCCCGAAATAACAGGGTCACATGACTCTCAGGAGGCTGGGCCGGGAGTCCGGGCTTGGAGTCTGGCCTGTCGAGGCGGTGGTGTCTGGGCACTGCCGGCTGTTGAGGCGGTTGTTTTGGTAAACTCCAGAGGGGGCTCTTGTTTGTTGACTGGGAAAGTGTCAGGGTGAGAAAAACAGCCCTCAGATGTGGTCTGACCGTGGCCTTGCCGGCCTGCATCCTTGCCTGGGTCTGGCTGCCTGTGCCTGGGCCCAGCGTGCAGCCCTGACCCCCTCTGCCCAGACGTGGGTGGGACGAGCTGGGGCCCCAGGCAGGGCCGTGGAGGGAGGGCCGGGCGGCTCTGAGCTAGGGTTGGGCAGAGTTGAAGGATCAGCCCTGCTCACACAAGGGCAGCTGCTGGGGGCCTGTTCCCAGCTCTGCCAGCTCTTCCCGCTGCCCCTGCCCTTCAGGGCTGGCGGGGAGCTGCGCCACCTCCAGGAGGCCCTCTGCCTGTCCTCCCTGGGCCCTGCCCTGCCCCCTCTGTGGCTCTGGGCGGGGGTTTCAGTTGGTCGTCTTCCTTTCCTCTCTTGGGAAAGGTGGTCTGGGGGCGGTAGTTGTGGCATTACTCTGAGGGCACAGAGTGGGTGCTCGGCGGTGTGGCCCCTCCCTGGGCGGGGCTGGGCGCACATGCTCGGGGCTTTGGCACCAGAAGAGGGGTCTCTTGGTGAGTCGAGGTGGGACAGACTTCAGCTGCACAGACGGTGGCGTGGTGGGTAGGGTGGGGTGAGACGCCTGTCCAGAGCCAGTGGAAGCTGCCTGCGGAGTTGCACTTTCTTGGGTTGCGTGGGCTCTGCCCACAGTTGGCACGTTTCAGAGCCGTGGCCTCGAGTGGCGAGTAAGGCCCGTCCTCTAGGAGGAGAGGGCTCTTGGGCTGGCTCTGCTGCTCTCCGTAGGACACAGAGCAGGGGCCACTGAGGGGGCTCAGGCTGGGGCACTGTCATCAGGCTGAGGCTCTGCAAGCCAAGACCTGCCCCTCCTTGTCTTCTCCGCTGGCTCTAGGTTTGTCCAAGTTTGTTGTTTGTAGCCGGCTTCGGTGGCCAGGGCCGCGAGGTGTTCCATTAACTGGTCTCTTTCCATGGGAACTGACCATTGGCAGGGCCAGGGATGGGCAGGGGTCCAGTCTCTCAAGACCGTGTGTGTCTGGACTCAGAGCCTGGGTGGCTGGTGGAGTGGTGTTCATTTGGGGATCACCTTCAAGACCTTTGTTCCGATGCAGGTTAAGCAGGTCAATTTCATGGATGCTATGGAGGGGTGGGGGAGAGGGCTGGTCCCTCCCCTCACCTCCCCTGCTTGCGATATTTACATTTTACAAGGTGCAGCTCCATCCTTCACTCTCTCTTCCTCTCCTCCTTCCGCTGCTATTCAGGCCCCTTTGTCACTTGCTCCCTGCTCCTGCTCTCTCTGGAATGACCTGGCCATCACTGGGTTGGGGGGACTCCAGGAGCTGCACCTTCTGGGGGGGGGTGTGTCCTGTTGCTGGGCTGGTAGTCAGGCCACTGGGGGTCCGGTCCTCCGTCTTTGCTGCCTGTGTGGGTGGCCTGCCCGTGGGCCTGTCTGAGCCTCAGCTGTCCATCTGTAGAATAGACTCCTGCGCTGGCTCTTCCAGGGCGCTGGGGAAGGCAGCCCATTTTGTCCTAGGGGCGTGTCTACCTGGCAGTCCCTCCTCGAAGGCGAGGCCTGTGGCCAGGTCCTGCCTGTGCCTCCTGCCTGGGTCAGAGCCAGGCCCAGGTCTTGAGTGTTTGACCAAACAGGACACGAAGCAGGGATGATGGCTGGTGCTATCCTGGTGCGGAGCAGATGTGGGATGAGAGGGCGGGCCTGGCCCCGTCCTCCGAGGTTGAGCGGACGCTCACGTGGCCCCTGGTCTGGGCGCCCTTGCCCCTGCTGGGTCTCCCCTGTGCGGACTCTCCCCGAGGCCCCTGGGAGCCGTGTGGGGCGAGGGACTCACTTCCACACCCACCCGAGCCTGGTGCGAGATGTTCTGAGTGGTTGTGCCCCAGTGCCTCACAGACAGGGAAATTGCACCCTAGAGTTACAAAGCGATTGTCTGGCTCAGCAGCTGAATGAGCGTGAAATGGAGCAGAAACAGCTAAGTAAAATTGGCCCAGGCCGATGCAGGGGAGAGTGAGGACGTGCACACGCACGTGCAGGGCCTGGGCGTGTGCACACTCACTCACACTCGCTCTCTCTGGCTACATTGTACTCACCCCTGCAGCCAGGCCCTGCCTGCCGCTCCGCCCGGCGCTGTTTGCTGTGTGTCCCCGTGTCCGTGTGTCCTCCTGTCCCTCCATCCCCGCGTCCCCCAGTGAGTGGAGCTGGTGAGCGAGGCAGCGGCTCAGGGCCTGATTTCTTCGTCTCAGGATCCAGATGGTCTCCGTGGTCCCTACCTGAAGCATTTTTAAAATCCTCCCAACTTGTCTGGGGCCCTGCGCTGCCCCTGCGAGGGTCCTTATGGCTCCATCCATTGGGCACCTGCTGTGTACCTAGGACTTGATTTTCGGGACCTCATTGAGGCTTCACGGAGACGGGCCCACTGAGTGGATGGGGAAGGCGAGCCCTCCCGTGGGGCCCGTCACGGCCTTTGCACCAGGGCTGCACCTGTGGGCGGATCTGTCTGCTTTGTCTCAGTAAGTTGATTTCCCAGTCTGGGGACCCTGGGCACCACCCGGGGTGGTGGCACTGCCCCCCAGGCCTCCTGGTCCTCAGGTAGCATCTTCAGAAGCTGCCTGCCTGCTGGGGCCTGGATCTGTGCCCTGTCCTGGCTCCCTGGGAGCCCCGTTATGGGTCTTGGGCCCCTGGGTGAGTGAGTTTGCTCTGTGGGACGTGGCGGAAGATGAAGCTTCTCTATGTCTGTTCTGTCCCCTTTAACCCTGGAAGGCCCTGTAGGGGGTGGAGACCCCTGGTCTTCATCCAGGGTTGTCCTTGGCGGGGGGTGGGCAGGGTAGGGGCTGTCGATGGGCTGGAAAGCCATGGGTGGGTTCAGCAGCCAGGGGCACAGCCTGAGGACCCTCATGGCCTGGCCTGGCACCCACCTCCTCACCCTGCCAGGGCGGAGCTGTCTGGGAGCATATTCCTGAGGGACCTGGGGGCAGACTGGGCAAGGATGGCCACATTGGGTCCCCAGGGCAGGGCGGGGCCTTGGTGGTCTCTGTGCTCTCCACCCCCAACACAAGCATGCACATACGCGTGAATGGAAACCCACATGAACACACATGCACACACAGAGGCACACACACACGCACGTACACACATGCACACAAGCACACGTGCACACGCCCAGCCTCCCCAGCTGATCCTGGAAGAGTGTTGAGCTCTCTCTCAGAAGGACTCAGGCCCGCTGGCTGGGTTCAGTCCACACGGCACCTGGGGCGCAGCTGTTGGGTGCCGTCCTGGTCCTGTCGCCCCACGGAGGTGGGTGTGAGGAGTGGAGGGGTGGCAGGGGCCTCCTGTTGGGGCCGGTTCTGGCGTGGGCTCTGAAGGAGAGGCAGGGTTGCAACAGGTGGTGGGGGAGGGGCACTCTGAGTGGCAGGGACAGCCAGACAAAGGCCCAGAGGCCTGGCCTGGAGGCCCTGTGGCAGGAGCTGGGAGAGGTGGTAATGTGGGAGAGGAGGCTGGAGGGAGCCAGAGCCCCAGTGAGGGTCTGGGGTGCTGGCTCAGGTGTGTGTGCGTCCAGGGGCCATGGGGGCTGGGGGCGTGTGTGGTGATACTCATGGTTGCAATTTGTCCTCCAGCTCTGTGAAGAGCGGGGCTGGAAGGAGGAGGGGTCCCAGGTGGGCTTGGAGCCTGACACGGCAGGTGCCCGTGTGAGTGGGCCGTTCCCCCGCCCTGGCCGGGCCATGCAGCACAGCAGCGGGAGCTGGAGGCTGGGACTCTGAGTGGCCTCGTGGGGGTCAGACAGGCCCACTGGGCTGGGCTGGGCATCTCCACCTTCCCTGAGTGTGGGGTGGGAGAGGACACCCTCCGCCCCCCCCAGCCTGGCTCTTCTCCTGTCGCCTTCTCCCTTCTGGGCCCCCAGCCTGTCCTTGGAGAGATGCTCTCCACCCCATGCGCCCCCCCAGGCACCCCCTAACATTAACTGGGATGCCCCAGGGCCTGGGGTGTTAGTGGCTTCAGTGAGGGGGGCCTGGTGTCTCTGGGAACAGTGATGGAACATCTGGCAGTCAAGAGGGCCCAAGCCCAGGCCTGGGAAGGGCGTGCCAGGCCCAGAGCACTGGAAGAAGTAGGAGGACAGGCTCTCCGTGGGGGGCAGGGCAGCGGGGCCTCCTGGGGTCAGGGCAGGGACCTGAGGGCCATGGTGGGGCCTGGCCTTGGGGCTGTGGCATGGGACACTGGGGGCCCTCGTGGGGCTGGAGCCCCTGAGGGCCTCGGTGTGAGGCGTGACCTCGGGGTCCTCTCCCGAGATTGGCCCTTGGCTCCGAGTTCCTGAGACAGGTGGCCTGGAGCTCTGTCAGCTGGGGCTGGGGGTGCACAGGGGAGCCCTCAGTCTGGCCCTGGCCTCCCTGTGCCTCTGTGGGCCTGTCTGAGCAACAGTGGTATCCAGCTGTGCCTCAGTTTCCCTGGCTGTGTCTGGGGCACGGGCTGTTGGTGATGGGTCTCAGCAGAGGCTGCTGCTGGCCGTCCTGAGTCTGGAGCCTCCAGCACTGAGGAGAGGGGAGGGGAGCGGAGGAGAGGGGAGGGGAGCGGAGGGGAGGGGAGAGGAGAGTAAGTTGGGCCCGGGCCAGGCCGTGTGTAAATCCTCCAGCGGCCATGGATAAACCCCGCGGAGTTCAAAGCTAGCCCTGGGTGTGGCCGCTGGGCCATAATGAGGTTACTGATTCAACAGGCTTCCTGGTGCTGCTGCCCAGAACCGAGGGAGGCTGGGAAGCCCCCGGGAGGGATCTAAGTATCCTATAATTGACCAATTTAGCTTAAGTGTCGGCCCTGGCCCCGGGCAGAGGTCAGGCGGTGACAGCCCAGGTGGCCGGAGTTGCTTTGCTCACGATGGACGATGGACGGCTGCCTTGGCCACAGCCCTCTGGAGCAGGCACCCCTCGGGCCTGGCTGGCCTGTGCCTCTGCCTGGAACTCCTTGTCCCCTCTCCTGTCTGTCTCCGCCTGTCTGCAGGGTCAGCTCTAAAGCCAAGTCCTCTGGAAGTCCGCTTCCTTCCCCAGCCGGAGCCAGCCTGGCCGTCCTTGGTCGTTTGTGTGTGGTGTGGAGTGGAGGGCAGTGCGCACAGTTTTGGACTTGGTGCCGGGCTGCCTGGTTTCACGCCCGCTGTCAGATCCTCTGGCCCTTTGCCTTCCTGCATCCTCGTGTGTACCGTGGGGTAACCCCACTGCCTCGTGGGGACACGTGAGGATTAGCTGATGCGGTGCACGGGCTGGACTTCGAGGCTGTCCTGGTAGAGCAGGTGCTTGGCCAGTGAGGCTCGCGACGTGCCAGCCACCCACTCCGCCGTCTCTTGTTTCTGGGGCTTCCCGAGGGCAGCGTTGGTCGGGAGCGTGCGCAGTCCTGCAGCATCCACTGCAGGTGTCCAGGAGATGCTCGCTTGATGAAGGAGTAGGATGGAGAAGGCCCCACGGCTGGCCGTCAGTGGCAGCTCCATACCCATGCCGTGGAGGATGCGCCCAGTGCCCTGGCGAGGGGCTGGCAGGCCAGTCCAGTCCCCATTGTCCATAGACCCAGGCCTCGTGTCCAGAGCACCTGCCTTACTGGCCGTTAGCCCGTCAGAGGCACGGCTGGGCATTGGGCAGCACTGGTCAGTGGTGGTCGAGGTGGTGGCCCTGTGCTGAGCTGTCCTCGTGCTCAGCTCTCCACGTGGACAGGCCTGCGAGGTGGGGTCTGTCTCGTCCATGTTTTCAGGATGTGGGCTTCAGGCTTGGGAGGTCGAATGACGTGCCCGAGGTGCCCTGGCTGGTGAGGGCCCAGAAGGCCAGCTTGGGAGTCCGAGCCGAGGTGGGGGTCCTTCCTTGAGACAGTCCTTCCTTCCACTCACCCCCTGTGACCCGGCTTCATCCAGACTGGCCTGGGGTGCCCTCAGCAGAGCTGTCGCTGCTCCTCCTGGGAGAGGTTTGTGCAGTGGAGCTCCGGGGGGTCCCCTGAGCCCCTGGTCCTGCCCTGCTTGGGCAGGGGGCTGGTTACCCACTCCTGCCTCCACAGGGCAAGGCAGCAACTCCCAGGCAGGGGTGCAGCCCAGGGCTGGGCGGGTGGCCCAGGTCTGCTCTCTGAACAGCTTGCTGTGTGTCTGGGCAGGTCCCTTCTCCTCTCCTGGCTTCAGTTTCCCTGGGGCCCTCTGGCTGCCAGGGGCCTCTGCCCTTCCTTCCTTGCCCCTTGGCATTGTTCCCATGAGCTGGTGGCCGTGTGATCAGGGTGGCACAGCTGGGGACCAGGTCCTTAGGAATGGGCTGTGTGCCCTCCTGAGGTTGAGGGGGGCAGGTCCCTGGGGGCCAGGAAGCCGTGGGCTCTGAGTTGGCTGGGGGTGTGTATGGTCACTCCAGCGGGCTCTGGCTCTGGTTTGAACTGGGAGTGTTGTGGCGGACACTGGGGGTGAGCAGTGTGTCATGGGGAAATAGTGGACCTCACAAATGGGGGCTGGGCAGAGCAGGGGGCACTGGGGGCCTGTGGACCACCACCCAAGGCCAGGCTGGCTGCTTCTCTCCTTGGGCTCTGACCTCCCCTGCCTGGAGGGGAGGCTCCATGGCTCCCCACTGCCCTCAGTGTAGAGGCCAGGCCTCTGCTTAGTGTCATGTGGTCCTGTAGCCTCCCCTGCCACATTGAGCACCACTCACTCTTCTCCCTGGCTTTCTCGTGTTTAAAACTTGTGGTGAGAGAGGCTACCCTGTGTGATGAGTGAGTGCCAGCTCTGAGTTAGGGGCTTTGTGGCCCTGGGCTGGGAAATTCGCCTGTCTGGGCTTCAGTTGTGTCACCTGTAAACTGCCTGGGGAAGTCAGGGAGGCTTCAAAGAGGAGGTGATGTTGTAGTTGGGTTTTAAGGGATGAATAGGAGTTTGTTGGGCAGGCTGTGGGAAGGGAATCAAGGCAGAGAGAATGGCCTCAGCCAAGGGTATGGAGAGGGAATGCCCATGTGGGCGTGGGTAGGGGTCCTCCCTGGAGGATTTCAGAAGGGTCTGACTGCATGGTCAGGCTCCTCTGGCTTGCCCCTTGCTGGCTGGGTTACAGGTCTGTGCTGGTGAACCATGTGAGCATGGGGGGTGTGGTCACCTGGTCTGGGAATAATTAACCCTGTGAGGAGGTGAGGCTTGGAGTGGGCCTGGCTGCTGCTCAGCCCCTCTGAGCCGGTCCCCTCCTGGCCTGATGTCCCCTCTTCTTCCCGGGCCTTGGAATGTCCTGGTCTGAAGCATGACCCACGCCGGCCCCCCACGTGTTGTTCCACCAGCTCAGAGCTCTGGCTCCTGGGGTGAGTGGCCATTGCTGGGTCCCTCTCTGGGTGAAGCCGCTGGAGGTCTCTTCCCCACCTGCCCGTCTGTCCCCACATCCCTTGATCCGTCCCCGGGGCCCCTGCCCCTCTCTCCGTGGGCAGCTCTAGGCATCATTTGCCCAGGAGCCTCCTGTGAGGTCACTGGGTTGTCTGGTGGCTCCTCACCCTCTCCTCTCCTTGTCTCAATTGAGGAAAACAGCTCTGATTGGGGCCAGAGTCCACGGGAGGTGGCGGAGCCGCCCCGCCTCACCCCTGCTCCTGGACTTTCTGCCCGGGATCAAGGTTGGGAGGAGGGTTGGGAGGTGGGGGCCTTAGGTGTTGGGTGCCCGGCCACTCTGGGCTCAGACCGTGGTGAGGCGGGCCACGGCCTGGGGCGGGGCTGTGCTGGCCACCGCCTCCCTGGGCCCAGCTGGAGGGGCGAGGACAGCGGGAGGGGAGCCAGGGCTTTCCCTCCTCCCTCTTCTGTCTCCCTGGGCACAGCTTGGCGCCAGCCCTCTGGGCCCTTGGGGCCACCTTCCCCCGAGGCTGGGACCCCAGGGAGCCTCACCCCCAAGAGGCCGACCCCTCCAGCGCTGGGCCAAGGGGTGGCACGCTCAGGCCCCTGCCTGTTCCGTTCTGGCTCTGCCACGTGGACTTTGTGACGTGGAGCACGTTACTTCCTCTCTCTTTATGTCCGTTTCCTCGTTTGTAAAATGGAAGGAAGGACGTTGGACCGAATATGATGTGGGAAGTACAGGGCCGGCGGGCGCTGCTCCCAGCCGGGTCCCTGGGCAGCCGTCACTCGTCAGGTGCGGCTTTCGTTCCCATGGGGCCCTGTGACCTCAGAGCACCCCGCTCGTCGATGGCATTGGCTCATGGGTCTTGTTTGCTGCTGAGCCCATAGCGCCAGGTGCTGCTCCAGCCTCGCAAAGTGTTTGTTGAATGAATTAGTGCTCTCTGCAGACCTCTCCCCCATCCCCTCCATTTTAGAAACGTTGTGGGGGTGAGCCCACCCCTTGTGAAGATGACTTCTAAAGTCGTTATCGTTATTTGAATCACCCTCCTTCTGGGGGTCTGTTCAGACTGCCAAAGGCGGGAAGTCCTGCTGGTTGTCTGGCCTAGTGCTGACTCCTGGGAGTGGAGCAGGAGGAGTCCGGGACTGTGGGCCAGCACCCTGCCCTCGAGGATTCCCGGGGCTGGCGCTCGCAGCTGGGGGCCCTGGGAGCTGGGGAGGGAGCCTGGGGCCGAGGCTGCCATGGTGTGTGTTCCTGCGCACGGGGTGAGCCCCCCACCCCGGCTCTGCTTGATGTGGGTGCAGCTGCTGGAGAGAACCAGGGTTTCCCTCAGACTCAGTGCCCAGACGCAGAGGGGAGGGACCCTCAGCCCCAGATGACTGCCTGTGTCAGGGCCCAGCAGGGTGGCCCCCAGAGGAGGGGCGGCGGGGCTCGTCTCTGCCCTGGGGTGTGGATGGGCGCTGGGACTTTCAGCGGCTCTGGCCGGGCTCCTGTGGTTCGTTCCCACTGTGCCCTCTGCCCCCAGCCCGGGGTCTCTGCTCTTTGATGAGCTGTTGAAAGAGTGTGTTTGGCAGCCGTCGAGAGAGGCTATTTCCCCGTGCTGCAGCTGGGGGACACGGAGGGGATATGGCGTGTCCGAGGTCACCGGGCTGGAGACTGGGGCCCCCATTGCATGCTCCTCGCCTGGCCAGGCCTGGACCCAGGCAGCTGGTGGTCGGAGCCTGCGCTGTGGGCTGACCCGGCCTGGTTCAGGCCCATCTCAGGTTCCGCGTCTGCAGTCATGAGCCCGGGGCCCGAGGGGACCAGAGCCGCCGCAGGCAGAGTGCACAGCAGGCCTGGGGGTCTAGGGGCCTCTCCGGGCCCCCCACCTCAGGCTGGGAAAGGGCAGGTGGGTGTGTGGACATGGCTCCCTGGCCTGGGACAGGCCACCACCGGGCATTTGCTCCCTGCCCACTTTTTTCTGGCTCCTGTGGCTGGCGTGGGACAGGGTTTATAAAGAGGAAATGCTGTGGTATTCAGAGGCCCTCCTCGGGTCAGGGCGCCATCTGAATCCTCCTGGCCGCAGGACCGCAGGCAGCGCTGGGTCCAGGTTGACTGGCCCCCGGCCCAGGTGGTGCCCCGGTCCCTCTGACCGAGGCTGGTCCTGGGGTCACCGGGCGAGGTCCTGTCTCCCCGTGTTGTCGCCAGCTGCGGTTCTGGGGGGAGGCGTGTGCCCTGTGTGTGTGCCTGGCCGCGGCGGGCGGTCTGGTGTGGTGGCCTCCCTGCCCGCAGCCCAGGGCCGAGACTTATCTGCTTGTGGACGCTTCTTGCCTCCTGCGTCGGGCAGTGGGGATGCTCTCTAGCCAGCTGATGGAGGGGGAGGGACGGTTCCTGGAGCCCACGCTGCCCTGGACATGGCTGATAAGCTGTGCAGCTCACTGTCGGGGGGGCCGCCCGGGCCCCCCGATCCCCCTGCCGTTACTCGGGCCCTGCGCTCTGCCCAGCCCCGTGGGTGAGGGGCGGGGGCAGGCAGGTCATGGCCTCGGGGGAGCGAGCAGGCCTGGTGGGGACCTGGGGGTCTCAGGGGACCCCAGAGGGAGGAGGTCCCTCCGGGGCTTTGGAGACGGCCTACCCCGGCCCCCCCGCCCCGCCCCTCCGCCCCGCCCCCCACTGTCCCTGTGTCTGAGAGCAACGAGGTGCCTGTCGTCACCACTGTTATCCTTCTGGCTGTCTGGACTCTGCGCTTGGTGCTTGGGGGCCCATGCCTGCCAGGACGTGGGGCTCCGAGCCGGGATCTGGGGCACCAGCCCACGTGGCTGCACAGGGTGGGCTGCTGGCACCCCTGACCTCGGGCCTGGGCTCCATGACCTGGAGGCCAGGGGCCCACAGTCTGCGCTCTGGCCCTCTGCTCACGCCCACGGGCACCCCCTCCTCATGCTGTCGGGCCAGCTCAGAGGGTCTGGGACCTGAGAGCACTGGGAAGAAAGGCCAGGACCCGGCAGTGGGCGTGTTGCCCGCTGCTCCCCGCCCTGAACCGCCCCCTCCCTCAGGGCCCCATCCTCCCCACACCCCCCTGGGGACTCGGAGCCAGAACCACGTGGGGCAGGGGGACGGGGCAGGTTCGCTACTGTGACTGGGGTCCGGAGCCAGAGTGAACCTGCGTGAGCGTGTGTGTGTGTGTGTGTGTGTGTGTGTGTGTGTGTTTGGTGGGTGCCCCCCGCCAGCACAGGCGAGTCCAGATTGGAGATGGGCCCACTGCCCCGGCCAGCTGGCTCCCTCCTTCAGCTGGGTCCTTGAGGGGTGTGAATCCAGGCTGAGGGGACAGCACAGGCAGGTCCAGGGGCTGGCACAGCCCGTTGTGTCTGTGCGGGGAGGCCCAGGCAGGTCAGAGCCAGGCCGTGCTGAGAAGGGCAGGGGGGGCCGGCAGGGCAGGTGGGCTGTATGGGAGTGGAGAGGGCTGAGAGCAGATGTATGTTCTAGAAAGACCTTGGGCTGTCGTGGGGAGGGTGGTTTGGGGCTAGCTGGTGCTGGGTCAGACCAGTGGTGTCACCCCCAGGCCTCCCTGGCCAGTCCCCCAGAGCGCACCCCAGTTCCTGGGGAGTGGCGAGGGGCTGATGGACATCAGACCGAGTGGTGGGGCTGAAGGGGCTCCTGGGAGTGATGAGGAACATCTGGAGTAGTACCTGGTCCGTCAGTGGGGCTTGTACATGGCATGCATCCCACTGTCCCAGGCCCGGCCATGGCAGGCATCACCAGTCGTCTTGAGCACTCCTTCCCTTTGAGTGGGTGCCTGAGGCAGACTCAACCAATGGATGAGCGAGTGTTGATCCAGCCTGTTGATCTTTCCCACATGAAGCCCCGAGTGGAGAATCCTGACACCGCCAAGGATGGGGAGGCGATGGGATACACGACCCTCCCTTGCCCTCTGGCTGGGGTGTCTCAGTTCTAGGACCCCATCCTTCTGTTCTTTACCTGGAGAGAATGAGCCAAACTTGAAGCCAGGGTCAGTCATGCACACTTTAGTGCGAATGAACCTAGTGCCAACCCTGGGAAGGCTCGACAGGAAAGCATAGGAAGGAAGGCTTCCTCTAATTGTTAGATGAGGAAATTGAGGTCTGAGAGCCGCACGGCGAGCGGGGGTGAGCTGAGAGCTGGCTGGTCTCTCACTCCAGTCTGGTGTTCTTACTCCTGGCTGCCCTCCTTGGGGTAGAGCGAGCGTGCGGTTGGGGAGGGTCCCAGAGGGGAACCTGGCAGAGGAAGGTGTGTGGCTGCCTTGAGTGTGTGGGCCACCCCTGGAGGTGGGTCTGCATCTCATCACTGATGGGGAGCGGGGCTCAGCTCCTTGCCTGGGGTCCCGCGGCTGGTTAGTGGCGGGGCTAGGATTTGAACCGGGTTCTCCAGATTCCTCAGGGCACGTGGTGGAAGTCCTGGTGGCACCTGGAGGTCGGAGGTGGGGGGGACATTCCTCACCTGGGAGGGGCCGGAGCTGAGCCCGCCCCCCCCCCGCCCCCGCCCCGGGCGGGGAGATGCCTTGTTTCCTACACAAACACCAGGCTGGTTGTAGCAACTTTATTTTTATTTCCTATTTTTACTTCCCTGTTGGCTCTTTTTAGCAACTCCTGTTAGATAGGTCCCGCCCTCCCAGACTCCACCCGGGTTCCTGGCCCAGGCCCGGGGCCTTGAAGAAGGCAAGTGTGTGTGTCACCCCAGGGGGGCTCAGTGGCTTGGCTTGCACATACCTGGTGACAGGGAGCTCACCCCATCCCCAGATAGTTCTGCAGGGTGGCCCCTCTCATCCTCTGGGGCCAGCGTGGGGAGGGGGTGGTGGCAGTGGGTGTGCCTTGGAGCGTGACTCAGTTTCCTCACGCCCCTCCCCTGGTTCTTGGCAGGAGGTTGCAGTTTGGGGTAGCCACGACAGGAGAAAGGGTGACCGCTGTGGGTGTTTGTACTGGGTGGGGTGGGCCGTGGGCGGTCGGGTAAATAAACACGAGGTGTTCTTGCCTCGGATCTCGCTGGACGGGGTGTGTTGAGGGCTGGGCCGGGCTCAGCCTTGTTCAAACTGTGTCCACCTCAGGCCCTGGCCCGACCTACGGAGGGACCAGCTGTGCTGTGCAGTCAGCGAAACCTAGCCCTGGGGCGGGGGTCGTTGGAGCATCTGGCCAGCTGGGGTCTTTCCGTGATGAGTGCTGCTGGCTGGGGGGACATGGAGACCCCAGGATGGTGGCATGTCTCCCCAGGGGCTCACAGCCAGCCTGTGTGAGCACAGCTAGGCCTCGTGCGGGTCTTTGGTGGAGGGGTGTCCTGAACTTCGAGAAAGCAGTTCAGGCCAGAGAAAGTGCTAGGCCTGCTGTGGCTCCCAGGCCTGATTGGAGTCGGGGGCTCAGATAGAGGACCGGCGGGCGGCAGTCCACCAAGTGCCCAGGTACTGGCCTGTGCCTAGCCCACTGCGGTCCATTTACAGGTGAGGGCTGGGCTCAGAGAGGCTGAGCAGATCCTCAAGGCCACACAGCTTGTGGGTACAGGGTGGCCAATCCCATGTCCTTTCCCTGCATTTTACAGATAAGGAAACTGAGGCACAGAGAGCTGGGGTGCCACTGCCCGGGTCTGCCAGGTGGCCAGGCCCCGGGGCTTGAGCTCGAGACACCGCATCGTGTTGCCCGTTCCAGGCCTTTGGTGAGAAGAGGCTGGGTGGAACGGGCAGAGCCGTTACAGCTCAGGGGACAGGGTTTATCCGGGGCCTGCTGTGGGCCTGAGCACGTGGTGGGGCTGCGGGGTCAGAACGGAAGGCCCGTGCGGCCCTGACACCGGGGAGCTCTCTCCCAGAGGGGGACACGGGATACAGACGTTTTCCACCCTGAAAGGTCCATCCTGCCAGTACTCACAGTGCCTGGCACGTGCCGGGCGCCGCACAGTCAGGGCTGGGACGAGCGAGTCTGCATGAGACCCCGTGTGCTGCTGGCACGGACGGCTCAGGGCTCTGGGTCAGGAAGCATAGCCGCGGTGACTGAGGATGTATGAAGGACACAAGCTCGGTGAGGATGCCGGGCTCAGAGGTGCCCGTGTCGTGCCTGTCTCTCCATCTCTTGGCAGCAATAGCAGATGCCAAGTAGCCAGTTAATCCTGGACTCCGTCCTGCTGAGCCCTACTGGGCCCCGGGAGCCTCTGCCATCCTGGAGGTGCTGGGTGGGCTTCCCAGGCCGACGTGGGCAGCCCCAGCAGAGCCCAGGCTTGCCTGGTGGGCCTGGGGGTTCTGCCCAGGAGATGATGGAGAGTGCTGAGGAGGCACCCGCCCGCCTCCCTGCTGGCCCTCCCTGTCCTGGCTGCTCAGCTGGAGCGCAGCAGGCAGCTGCCGTCCTCCCGGCATGAGTGATATGGGTGTCTCGGTCGTGGAGGTGCCCGGCGGTGTGTGCACGTGTGGCTGCCAGGATTGTTGGTGATCCGTTGATTAGAGGCCAGGAAACCGAAT
The DNA here is from genome assembly GCF_057802395.1 of Ceratotherium simum simum. Taxonomy (NCBI): domain Eukaryota; kingdom Metazoa; phylum Chordata; class Mammalia; order Perissodactyla; family Rhinocerotidae; genus Ceratotherium; species Ceratotherium simum. Next base: position 3,380,616 of record NC_141928.1, on the reverse strand, counting down.
CCTGCGGCCGAGGCGAGTGGGGGGCACCTCCTCCTTGGAGAGGCCCCAGGGCTGATAGGATTTCCACCTGCCCTTCCCTGTCCTTGGGAGCTGGCGTGGGCAGAGGGCACCTGGCGTGGGCAGAGGGCACCTGGCTGTTGGGGCTGCCTCGTCAGTGCTGGGAAGAGGGGCTTTTCCTTGGAGCCTGGGAAGCCGTGTGTGGGTTGGGTGGCCCTGAAGTGCTGTGGTGGCTGGACTCATGTCCTCACTCAGCCCTTTGCAGCTGTGCGACCTGGGACAGTGTCTCCCTCTCTGAGCCTGGACTTCGTCATCTGTGAATTGGGGTGATGACACTTGTATCTAGAGTGGCCGTGACGGTGAACTTAAGTAGGGCCAGACCTTCAGTCCTTGCCTGGGAGCAGGGAAGAGTGGTAGCTAGGGGCCTTTCTGGACCTCAGTATCCTCATCTGCAGGGTGGGGAGAGCAGTTTCTTGCTCTGGTGCCGGGGGGCCTGTGCCCTGTGCCCTGTGCCCTGTGCCCTAGAATGTGGGAAGCACTCAGTGTTGGGCTGGGCACTGTGGGGAGGATGGGAGAGTTCTGCTCCCCTGAGAGGAAGCATTTCCCTGGGAGGGGCGGCTTCAGGGGCAGCTGGTTCCAGACCCTTCCTGGGGCCCAGGAATCTCCCAGGGCCAGGGAGCGAGACCCATTGCCAGGTGCGGTTTTGACATGGACTTGGGGGATTAAATCCCCTGTCCATTCCCCACCGGCCTGTCACTGCTTAGTATCCTGGGCAGGGACGTGTGTCCAGGTAGGTGGTTCCTGGTGGGTGGGCCTTGTCATGGAGCCCCGGACTATGGGACCAGCCCCCCAACCCCAGCCAGTGCGTCACCCAGCCGCGGAATGGTGTGATTCTGGGTTCGCCTTCTTCCTTCCAGCAAAGAGGATCTTTCGTAACTGTGGGAAAGAGCATTTCCTCCCTGAAGTCGCGTGGGGGCAGGGGCTTGGTCAGCAGATGTGACGTCCCCGCGCCCTCCTGCCCTTCTGCCCTCCGGCCTGCAACGCTCACAGGCCCGTTGCCAGGCCTCCTCCGAGACCTGGCGGTCTCTCTGGTGGGGGTGCACCGGCCAAGCAGAGCCGAGAGGTGCCCTGTGCGTTCCTGCCTCTGAGCCTTTGCTCAGGCTGTTCCCTCTGTGTGCCTGCCCCGCCCCTGCTCTTCTGCAGTCCCAGCCGCCTGATACCAGTGCTGCCTCCTCCTTGAAGCCCTCCCCAGGCCTGAGCCGGGCCTCCCTGTCCTCTGCACGGCCCCATCCCCGCCAACCCCCATCTGCTCCATGCCCTGGAGGAGAGGATCAGGCCAAGCATGGACAAGTCCACCCTGCCCTGCCTGGCCCTCAGTTTCCCCAGCCCCGGTGGGTCCCTTCCAGCGCTGACAAGTGAGGATGTTGTGGCTCATGGTCCTGGGGAGGGGGCGCTGGGGCGGGAAGGGACAGGAACTGGCTTACTTGGCTCGGGTCTGGCTTGAGGGCAGCGGACTCGGCTTCCTGCCCGAGCTGCTGGAAGGGGCAGTGATTTGGTCGCCCTGTGCTCCTGCCTCAGCAGCCGCGGGCTGGGGGAAACTGGAGGTTTCTTGACAAAAACCCCAACCCTGGGCTGCCACAGGGCCCAGATTTCTCTGGGGAGGGTGGGAGGTGGAGCCCGAGGTTCCTGCCTCTGCGTTCCCAGCAGGAGGTCGGGATGGGGCTGGAGCAGGGGCTTTGGGCTCCTGGTGCCCGCGTTCCTGGGCGCCCCCCTTGCTGTCAGCTGCACTCTCCTCTGTGTACCACCCTCTGTGGCTCCCCAGTGCCTGCAGGATGAAGTCCTCACTGCTGCCTGGCCCTACTCTCCCTCTGCCTGCCCCACGTCCCTCCTGCCACCACACTGGACACCCCTTGGTCCTCAGGGGCCAGGCCTGCTTCCTCCTCTGGGTCCTGCCCACGCCGTCCATTCACCGGCCCGCTTCCTGCTCTGTCAGGTGTCTGCAGATACCACGCCTCCTCCAGGCAGCTTTCCTGGGTTCAGTCCCCTCCACCCCGCGGCCGCAGTGCCTGCTGGCTGTCCCATCACCCTGGTGGTGGTGAGGGGACGGGCTCGGAGCCCTCGTCAGCGTCAGTGCTGGGCCTCATAGCCGGATAGTGGATGTGGAGTTGGGGGGAACAGGGGGACAGTGACAACTGCCCAGGGTGGGCTCTGGGCTGTGTGGCCAGGCGGGCCCAGGCTGAGGTGCTGGCAGAGAGTTGGGGTCCACGGGGTCTGTTACTTGAGCTGCTGGAGTGGGTGGGCCCTCCAGCCCTCTGCCCCAGTCCAGCGTGCGTGGTGGCCCCTCTGCCGGGACCGTGGCTGGTAGACGGTGGTGGAGATGGAAGTGGATGCTCCCCAGGGGCCGCCGTGAGCGCCCCATAGTGGCGGGGCCGTGGGTGAGGGCCTCCGCCTCCTCACCTGTCAGGTGGGGACAGCGGCTCCCCCGGGGCGTCTGGAGCTGACGTGCAGCCAGAGGCTGTGCCGGCGCCCTGGGTGCGGTTGCTGGGCGGAGGTTGGAAGTTCGGCCCGCATCTGGTGATGGGGTTCCCGTGTCCCCTGGGCTGTCAGCGGTGGGGGCACCTGTAGGCTCATGGCCCTTCAGGCCCCGCCCGGGCCGGCAGGGAGGCCGCCAGCGGGGGAAGGCAGTTGGGTTGAGAAGCTTTAGTCCCGGCCTTGGTGGCCTCCGGCAAGCCGAGACCACAGCCACTGGCTCAGGTCTCACGGGGACATGTTTCTGTTGCTCTGACCTTGCGTTCCTGGCCTGGCCCCTCCTGTGGGCTTTAATTCAGTGTCTGATAGCAGCCTGACTGCCCCCCCCCCCCACGGTGCCACCAGCTCTGCCACCGTTAGCTCCCTGTTTGGTCCCTTAAGGTATTTGTGAAACATGGAGCTAAGAAGGGCTCTTCCTGCTGGGGGGAGGAGGCGTGGGAGCGATTGAGGCTGAAATTCACGGCGCTGCGTGCTCCCCCCCACTGTTGATGCATAATGCATGACGAGGCAAAGGGAACAGTAATTAGAGTCTCCACTCTCGGCCGGTTCATTCATGACTAAATCTGGGTCAGCTCCTGGCACAGATAAGCGTGGGCGGGCACCGCACAGTGGGACTGTGGCAGTGCTGCTGCACGCCCTTTGTATGCTGTGCCCAGATGCCCCCTCCTATGGGAAGCCCTCCTCGATGCCCCCACTTGGGAGGGCTTCTCCCATGCCCACGGCCTGGTTCCTCTTCTACTCTGGTGTTGGGAGTAGGAGCAGAAGCTTTTGTGGGTGGCACGTGGGGTGTGGGTGACAGCCCAGAGCCACGTGCCGTCGGGGACCATGCGAGCCTCCTTGTACGCTCACTCGTTCTGAAACGCTTGTCCCGGTCATGCCGTCCTCTCTTAGATCCCGCCTGCGTTGCCATGGTCCTCGGGGTGAAGTCCCGACCCCGGACCTGGCGCTTGTCCCTGCTCGAGGGGACCAGCTGTTCTGATCTGCTTCCTGTTGCTAGAATGTTCCCAGCCCTTCTCCTCGCGGCCTTTGCACGTGCCGTTCTCTCCCCGGAATGCCCTTCCTGTATTGCCCCTTGGCCGCTACACTGTTGCTTCCGGTCTTGCTTGGGAGTCACCCCACAGACCCCCCTGGCCGCTGTGGCCTCGGCCTCCTAGTTTCCTCCCGAGGGCTCTGCACATCCTGCGAGTGTCCGTCCCTGACTGGGGCGCGCTGCGGGACTGTGGTGTCCCGGGACGGCGAACCTGCCCCGTATCCCGGCGCCCCCGGTCTTTAGCACAGTAGGAGGAGGAATGTGGCGGGGTGCTGGCGTGGGCTCCCCCAGCGGCTGAGCCCCTGCTCCGGGGTCTGCTGCCGCCCCCGCCCCCCGCCTCCTCCCGCGTGTAACCCTGCGGAGCTGACGGGGCCCCTGTGGGGCTGGGGGAGGGAAGTGCTGCCTGGGGGGTGGTCGTCCGTGCAGCGTCACTGGGCTCTGGGGAGCGGGAGCCCTCGGGGCCTCGGGTGCTTGGGGGGCCGAGTCCCGACAGTGTCGGGGCAGAGGAGTGACAGCTGGGGCCTGGCCGAGACCCCACCAGCTCCTCAACTTCCCGTTGGATAGAAGGGAAGCTGAGGCCGGAGGGGAGGCCCTGTGCCTGACTCAAGGCCACTGGGGGAGGAGTGGGGAGGCTGCCTCCTGGCTGCACACACTGGGTCAGACCCGGGCCTCGGGGGGATGGCCCTGTGCTGTGGGGAGGACTCCGGCTGTAGGACTCCGGGGCTGTGAGGAGGACTCCTGTGAGGAGGATGCTGTGGGGATGACCCCGGCTGTGGGGAGGACTCCTGTGTGGAGGGTGCTGTGGGGAGGATTCCTGTGGAGGATGCTGTGGGGAGGACCCTGGGCTGTGGGGAGGAATCCCATGTGGAGGATGCTGTGGGGAGGACCCCGGCTATGGGGAGGACTCCTGTGTGGAGGACCCCAGCTGTGGGGAGGACTCCCATGTGGAGGATGCTGTGGGGATGACCCTGGCTGTGGGGAGGACTCCTGTGTGGAGGATGCTGTGGGGAGGACCACAGCTGTGGGGAGGACTCCTGTGTGGAGGATGCTGTGGGGAGGACTCCTGTGAGGAGGGTGCTGTGGGGAGGACTCTTGTGTGGAAGATGCTGTGGGGAGAACCCTGGGCTGTGGGGAGGACTCCTATGTGGAGGATGCTGTGGGGATGACCCCAGCTGTGGGGAGGACTCCTGTGAGGAGGGTGCTGTGGGAAGGACTCCTGTGAGGAGGGTGCTGTGGGAAGGACTCCTGTGAGGAGGGTGCTGTGGCGAGGACTCCTGTGTGGAGAGTGCTGTGGGGAGGACCCTGGGCTGTGGGGAGGACTCCTGTGTGGAGGGTGCTGTGGGGAGGACTCCTGTGTGGAGGGTGCTGTGGGGAGGACCCTGGGCTGTGGGGAGGACTCCTGTGAGGAGGATGCTGTGGGGATGACCCCGGCTGTGGGGAGGACTCCTGTGAGGAGGATGCTGTGGGGATGACCCCGGCTGTGGGGAGGACTCCTGTGTGGAGGATGCTGTGGGGATGACCCTGGCTGTGGGGTGGTCTCCTATGAGGAGGGTGCTGTGGGGAGGACTCCTATGAGGAGGGTACTGTGGGAAGGACTCCTGTGAGAAGGGTGCTGTGGGGAGGACTCCTGTGAGGAGGGTGCTGTGGGGAGGACTCCTGTGAGGAGGGTGCTTTGGGGAGGACTCCTGTGTGGAGGGTGCTGTGGGGATGACCCCGGCTGTGGGGAGGACTCCTGTGTGGAGGGTGCTGTGGGGAGGACCCCAGCTGGGGGAGGTCTCCTGTGAGGAGGATACCCCCACAGCTTGTGGTCGCTGTGGAGGTGATGGGCAGGCAGATGTGGGGTGGGAGCCTGGATGTCACCCTTGGATGGACGGCATGGGCGGCTGTGTGCAGAGCCGGGCAGAGAAAGGGTTAAAGATGGAGGGAAGTAATAATGTTTCTAATTTTCCTGTGCGATTTAATAAAAATGTAAATCGCGGGGTGAAGGACAGCCCACCCTGTGTGGTGTGGACCGAGATTAATTGTGAGCTCGCGGTGGTCAGCCTGCCTTTGTCTCCATGCCCCTGAGCGAGCGGAGCCTGGTGCCACCGTTGGCCCAGGAGGCCAGACGCGAGGGGCAGACCCACGCGCTCGCCCGACGGAAGGGGCCAGAGCGCTGGGGGCCCCTCGGGAGTGTCGGCGTCTGCTGAGGAGGAGGGCCCTGGAGGAGCCTTCCGAGCCCGCCTCCGGACGAGCGCAGGGGCTGGGCTCGGATGGCCTGGGGCCCGCGGTGACGATGGTCAAGTCCTGGGTATGTGGGGTGACGTCTGAGGTGAGGCTGTGGGATGAGGAGGGTCAGCCAGGCAGAGACGTGGAGGGAGAACGTTCCGGGCTGAGGGAGCAGTGCGTGCAAAGGCCCTGAGGAGGCAGGGAGCTCGGCCCCAAGGGTCTGTGCCGAGGCGGGTGTCGGCCCCGATGGTGAGGGGCGGGCCGGCGTTGGGGCTCGTGGAGGCAGAGTGGTGGGGTACAGCGGGGTACCGGAACTGTCCCCACAGTGATGAGAAGCCCTTGCCCCTAGGGCTCTGGTTGTGGAGTTTGGGAGACTCTGGCCCCGGAGGGGATGGACCTGGAGCCAGGGGTGGTGGCGCGGGGACGAGGCCAGCGGGTGGGACTGGGCTGCAGTTATGGCGCCACCGGCAGGCTGGGGCTCGGGTGGTGGTGCTGTTTGTGGGGGCTTGGGGGCGGAGTCCGGCGTTTGGGTGGGCGGGTGGGATGGCGAGGGGGACAGGCCGCGTGGAGATCGGGCAGGAGAGCGGGAGGCCTGATGCCTGGGCATGGGGAGGGGCTTGAGACTCTGGGGTCTGTGGTCAGAGCACGGAATGTTCTAGGTGCAGCATTTTGTCAGCATGACCCGGGGCTTGAGGGTGAGCACAGGGAGCAGTGGGGTCAGAGAGGCCTTTGCTGGCGTGGCGGGCACGGTGACAATGGCGGGACGGGTACGCGGCAGCCAGCTCTGGGTGGGCGCAGGAAGGTCCTGCCAGGGAGCCGCGCACAGTTGAGCTGTTCTCGGGGGACATTGATCTGAGTTCAGCGGCGCGGGACCCCTCTTCAGGGAGTCGCCCTCCTTCCTGAAGGGGAGGGTCGCTTCCGCACCGGGTCCTGGGGTCCTGGGGCTTCGTCGGGCCTCCCGCCGTCTGCTGTCAGGCATTGAGTGTCTACCAGGACACCTCCCGGGGTTGCTGGACAGCGAGGTTGGGGTTAACCAGTGCCTGGTGGGGTCCCAGTCCCTGAGCGAGGGCGGAATTCCGAGTGTGGCCCCGAGCAGCGGCCCCGAGTGGGCCCCCAGAGCTCAGCAGGGCCTCTCCCTGGGCCCCTGCCCCGCCCGGTGTGAGTGGGAGCTTCAGGGAGGGCGGGTGTATTGAGACCCAGTTCTGGCACGAGCAGTGAAGGGAGGGCCCTCACCGAGAAGGTGGGTGATGCTTGGTCGTGCCCTGCCGCTGGGGCAGGGACCTGCGCTGCCCCTGGACTCACAGCGGTGGTGGTCCCTGAGCACTGCCCCTGCCTCACCAGGGCCCTCGTGGGGCCTTCCCAGGAAAGGGGTCTGGCGGGGCCTGCAGACCCCAGCACGCTGCCCCAGCAGGGCCGGGAGCCTCCCCACACTGGGACACGGGAGCCCTCCTCCCCAGCCGCCCCGTGCTCTGTGCCTAGTCGTCTGCGTGTTGGTGAGCCCGCGTAGGGCAGCTCTGGGCGGGGTGGGGGAGGGGTGGCGCCTCGGCCTGGTGGAGGCTTGGCGGGATTTGGCGGGTGCAGAGGGAAGGCATCCCCAGGTGGAGCAGGTGGGAATGTACAGGGATGGGCCTGTGGGGGGCTCTGGAAGAGGGGGCCCGGCCTTTGAGAGCTGGTGAGGGAAAAGTAGCCCGCTCGGGTGGGCTGTGTGTCGGTGGGCCTCCGCTGGTGGGCTGGGACCTGGCCCCGGGGCCGCGGGGGTGGTGCCACTGCCCGGGTGAGATGTAGGTGACGCACGAGGGAGGTTTGATGTCTGAGATTCTGTGGGGCTGAGCGTGGTCGTGCCTCTTGCTGCAAAGCCGCTGCCCTTGGCGGTGGTGACCAGAGGGGTGGGCGGGGGCAGGAATCGCTTGGCCGCCAAAGCTCCTCATGTGCAGGGAACATTCATGGACTGGGACCAGCATGTAGGGGAGCATGGGCCGGGGGGCAGGGCCAGCGACATCAGGAGGCCCCACGCTGGGCCTGCCGTCTTGTCTCACAACATTTGGGGTCCTCAGTCCCACCCAGGGCTGCCTGCGCCCTAGAGTGTGTATTTTGCCACATAGACCCCAGAATCGCAGCTCTGTGCGCACGATCCCCCAGGGCCGAGACCGTGGGTGGTGCCCACTCAGGAAGGCTCCTCAGGATGCGGGTGGGCGGGCAGGGGTGGGGGAAGCTGTGTGGACATCACACGACACCCTCTCGTTCTGACTTGAACACTCTCCTCCCCTCCCGGCTGGCCGGCTCCTGCTGCCTGGAGGTCCCTCCACTGCTGGGCTCCTTCCCCATGCCCTGGACCCCTGACCCACGCCCCTGCCCAGAGCATGCGCAGGCCCAGGTCAGGAAGAGCAGGCCCACCAGATGGCCAGGCGGGCGCATCTGCCCAGCGGCATCGGGAGACGCTGCTGACTGCGTGCTTTGATTAAATGACCTGTCCGGGCCGGCTGGGCAGCTGGTCAGTGTCAGGCTCGCATGGCAGGCTGCGCGGGAGCTGCCCTGGGCTTTGGGGGGCGGGGGGGCGGGGGAGGGAGGGGCCGGGCTCAGCGCCCTTGGGGGCTGGCGCTGTAGAGTGAGTGCTGAACGCAACGTTGGCCTCAGAGACACTGAGCCCGCGCCCTGGCCCCCACCTACCAGCTGGTGCTCTGGGTCCCCTTCGCCCCTCTGAGCCTCGTGTCCTCTGTAGAAGAAGATGTCTGTCCTCGTCTCACGGCTGGTGGTGCAGAACGGCATTGACGGCGGCTCGGTGGCTGGAGCTCCCTGGGGACTGCCCCGGGGGCTCATGCTGCCTGCAGTTTCTGTCCAGTGTCTTCTTCCTGAGGGCACAGTGGGCACCAGCCGATGGCACAGGAAGGATCGTGCCTGCAGCCGTGTCCTCCGGGCTCACTCACCGTGCGTCCCTGCACAGGAAATCAAGGGCACCTGCCGAGTGGGGAGCCCTGCTCTGGCGCCCGGCCCAGGCTGCCGCGGTGGCCTTGCTCCACGTGCCCTTCCCGCTCCTCGAGGCGGGAGGTTCCTGCCGCACCGGGGGCTGCTTGTTGGGACGTTCTCATTTCTGCTCAGAGGCGGACCAGGTGCGGGGGCGGGTGCTTTCCTCCCCCCCCCCGGATGTGGGGACTTGGTCCAGGGGGCTGAGGGGCCTGGGCTCCCCTCGCCGGCGCTGTGTCCTCCCCTGCGCCTCGGTCAGGTCAGCACGTCTGCCCTGCATGCTGTGGCCCTGTGAGAGGGCGTGGGGCTCGTGTCACTGTCAGAGGCCGAGCGTCACCTGCGCTTCTCACCTGGCTGTGACCCTACTCCTCGGCGAGCTAGGCAGGCGCCCAGGGAGGGCAGAACTTCTCCTCTCCTGCCTCAGTGTCCCCTCCTCTAAGATGGGGGCAGCCAACTCAGCCTTCCCGAGTGTGTTGTAGCCTTGAGGTGTAAATGGCCGATGGGAGGGACTGTTAGCAGTAGGGGCCAGGCCCTCTATTTTGCTGAGGAAACTACAGTGCCGGACACGGGGCTGGTCCCCTGGAGGGTGTCAGGCTGGCGTTGGAGGTCCAGATGTGGCGGGACTGGGACCAGGAGGCCCGGGGCGACGTTGCCAGGGACCTTGGGCCACAGCGTCCGCCTCCGGGGAGTCACCCACCGGAGACCCCCGACCAGCAGCGAGGTTCGTGGCGCGCCCAGAGCGGGGATGCAGGGAAGGAGGAGCCGTGGCCCCGGGGCTGAGCAGGGCGCTGGCTGTGGGGTGGGCGGGCGTGCAGCCCATGCCCCGTGGGCTCCGCTCCTCCAGACACCCCGACTTCATCACCTGAACCTCGGTGCCCTCCCGCTTGGGGAGTGCCCGCAGAGGGCAGTCCTGCACCTTGGGACACACGATCCCCTCTCTGGCCTGTGAATATTTCATCAGCCGATTAAAAATTGACGCTGCGCCGTCCCTGCTCCGGGAGGGCGGAGGAGGGGCACCGGCTCCCTTTCAGGCCTGTTTGAGTATTTTTCCTGATAATGGAGCTGTGTCAATTAGAAAATGACATTGCTGTTTCAGATGTCGTTCTGCGGCCCTCTTTAATTAAGGCTGAGATGTAATAACCAATCTGCTGCCGTGAATGCGTTTACCCGTCAGGGTGAGAGATGGCTGGTGCACAGTAGGGTTTGTCAGAGTGGGTGAGCGGGGCTGGGGGAGGTTGGTGGAGGCCTCGCAGAGGCTGCAGCTCTGGCTGGGCGTGGGCCGTGTGTGTGGCTGGCGGCTGTTGGGTGGGGTCATTCTGGTCATTCTGGGGTGTGTGTAGGGTCGGGTGGGAGAGTCTGGTCTCTGTGTGCGTGTGTTGGGATGGGGAGGGTCTGGCTTCCTGCTGGTCAGGAGACCCGCCGTGTCTGCATGGCCTGATGCCTGGAGGGTTGGAGCCCTGATAGCCCCACGGGAGGGAGTGAGGTCACGCCAGCAGCCGGGGCGGGGGGGGGGGGGGCAGCGAGGGCCCAGGAGCCATGGGGGAGGGGCGGGCAGGGCTCAGGTGCAGCCAGGGGAGCGTGTTCTGGGCTCCAGGGCTGAGGGAGAGAGGGCCCTGTCCGAGAGCCACAGTGGGCTTTGGGGCTGCCCAGGAGGTGTGTGACGGGCACCTGGCAAGATGAGGGGCAGGCTGGCTGATATCAGGCCCCCCAGGCCATGGGGGAGCCCGGGCTGGGAGGAACAGTGCTGCTCTAGATGGGGGCGTGGGAAACCCTGGGTGGGGTGCTGGGTCGGGACAGGGATGTGATGGCGCCCAGCCAGGCCTGCTGCCAGCTTGCCGGGGCCGTCAGGGGTCTGAAGGCTGCATCAGGGCCCTGGGTGCTTCTCAGGCACTAGGAGCATGCGGGGGCCCCCCTCCAGGGCCCTAGATGGGTGGCCCAGGGCTTGGCCATGCTGCCCTGCTCCTCCCCGCCTCGCCCCTGCCTGGCAGCGGGCAGAGGTGGCCGCTCGCCAAGCAGCAGACCGTGCGAGGCGAAGTGTCTGGACCACCCAGCCTCCAGCCACCCTCCCGTTGGGCCTCCCTTGTTTTCCTTTGGCGAGGCGGGAGCTGATCCCCAGCCACTGACGGGTGCTGGGGGCAGCGCTTCCTGGCCACGTCCTGCAGCTCCCGGCACACTGGCTTGACTCGGGCCTCAGTTTCCCCAAGGAAACAGAGTCATGGCTGCAGGTGCCTGGATTGACTGAGGGGCCGTGTACAGGGCCAGCACGGGGGAGTGGCTCTGGGGTCAGTTCTCAACGTCCGCAGGCTTATTGTGCCAGGGGTGCGGAGAGGGTCCCGCGTGTGGTCTGGCACAGTCTGCTGGGAGAGCAAGGATGCTGTGTTTCCTTTGGGGACATCAGGGGCCCAGCTGGCTTCTCCCTGGGGGGAGGTGGGAGCTGAGTCTCCTGAAGCACGTTGGGACATGTCTGCTCTCTCTGTTACCTTCTCTTGGCACGAGGCAGCGGGTCCTCAGTCTGGTTCTTCCCCCTGTGCTTTCTCTCCTCGGGGTCGCGGCCTCACTTCCTGGCGTGGGCAGTGGTGCCCACTTAGAGGGGCAGGAGGGCGTTTATGCCTGGTTGGTTCTGTGCTTTGGCTGTGGAGCACAGCGGTTCCAGCCCTGCCATCCGGACCAGGCCCCTGGCTGTGTGGGCTGGGAGGGTGAGCAGCCCAGGCCCTCATAGTGTCTGCCAACTTGCGGTGCAGGGTCCTCCCTGGCACTGGAAGGAGGGGGATGGGGCTGCCAGGGTGGCTCGGAGGGCCAGGCCCAGAGCTGCGGGCTCTGGGGCCTGGTGAAACAAGAGCAGACGCCGGCTGAGCTGGGTCAGCTGGGAGGAGACGTGTTTATTTTCTTAAACGGATTGAAAAGGCTGCTGGAGTTGTGTTCGTAAATATCCCCAGAAGGTGGAATTTCTGACCGCCGGTGGTTGTGGGAGGCCTGGGGCCAGCGTGGAGAGAGGTGGAGAGAGGGCACCCAGGTGGCCCGGGCTGCCTATGTGTGTGTGTGCATGCGTGTGTGCACACGCTCGTGCATGCACGCCACACGCCTATGCACGTCAGGCCGGTCTGCCTTCACGTGGTCTAGCCACAGGCATTCCTTGCTTTAAGCAAACCTTCACTTGCTTTCAAAAGAGTACTGACTTCACAAAATGGTTCGCTGTCAGCTTCTTGGAACCTGTGTGTCCCCAGTGCATCCAGCTGGACCTGCTGGTCCTCCTGAAGGTGGTGGCCTGGACACACCTCTCCTTCTCCAGGGCAGCAGGTAGTCTGCCCTTTCCCCACCCTCCCTGGGGCGGGAAGCCTGTGGTGCCCTCTGCCTGCTGACGCCAGGCCTTGGGAAAGGAGGGTCCTTCTCGCTGAAGCTTCCTCGTGCCTTTGGAACGTGGTTCCTTTACAGGGCTGGGGGGCACCTGTTTGGTAAGCCAAGCCGTGTGAGGTTCCTGACCTCTTGCTGTGATATTGGCAAGACTCAGGGACAGCTCCAGACATGTCCACAAGCCGAGCTGAGAGCGTGTGCGGAGAGCTTCGTCTGCAGTTGGGGGCAAGTGTCCCGAAGGTGCTGGTGGGAGTGGGGTTGGGGTGAGTGAGTGACGCTGCTTCAGAGGGCAGATGCCACCAGCCGCCTGGAGAAAGGGCAGGGACTCAGCCCATAGCTGCTCTTGCCTCCATTAAATACTCGTTTGGTCCATGCCTGGGAAAGCAGAGGCCTGCTCCAGCCAGCACGCCTGTTCCGATGGACCCATTGTGGCTGCGTGGGGCTCAGCAGTGAGCAGTTCTGGGGCCTCACTGCTGGGAGTGGGAGAGGGTGATGTGGTGGATTGCTGATGTTTCCCGGGGAAGACCCGGGGCAGGCAGAGGTGCGTGCTCTGCTGTTGCCATCCTGGCTGCAGCTGCTGCAGCCAGTCACGGTGAGCTCCTCCACCGAGAGCTGGCTGATGAGGCTGTGTCCGTGTCCATCATCACTTCTGCAGAATTTCCAGCTGAAGGCTGCCCCTGGTTGTTCTGCACCCTCCCTCCTTGAGCAGTCTGGCGTGAGAAGGCCTGCAGATTTGTTCAGTGCTGGGCTGAATGAATCCACCCGAGTTAGCTGTGGCCTGGCCTTGACCTGGTCAGTGGTTCTCACCCTGGCCGCCCATCAGGATCATCGTGGGAGCTTTCAAAACTCCTGGTGCCCGGGTCGCACTCCAGACCAATTAGATCGGTACCCTGGGGGGCAGTGCCTGGCCCCCTGGGTGATTCTAATGTGCAGACAGGTTGAGACCCACTGGCTCAGATCATCCAGGCTGGGTGTTCCCGGGGGGTCCTTCCCACAGCTAGTTCTTGTTACTGGAAGTCTCAGATCTGGGTCAGGCCTCTCTCCCGTGTCCCATGCCTCCGCGCTCCTGGGGCAGTGATTATCCGAGTCCCGGTCTGTGGCTCCTGTCCCACACACCTGTGCACTCTGACCTCCCCTGCGGCGCCCACAGGCTCCAGAGGCCGAGAGGCCACTGGGAAGTCTCGGCTGGGAGTTGGGGAGCCTGTGCTGGAGTTCTGGGGTGTTCAGGCTTGGGGGATCCCCCGAGACGGGCTCCCCTGCTCTCAGGAGACTGCGTGAGTGGGGTCTCCGTTGTAGAAGTGCCCAGGACCCATGATTCCAGGAAGGGTGTGTGTCCCTCTCTCCTCTGCCCAGGTCGGCCTTTGGGGTTCAGGGCAGGGCTGGGGCCAGGCCACCCCATCCAGGCAGGCGGGAGCCAGACATGCCGAGCCCTCCTCTGTGCCCTCCGCTCTGCATGCCCAGCGCTTGGGCACCACCCTGGGGCGTGATGGCCGGGGGCTCGCTGGGGGCGGACCTCCCCTGTTGAGCTTGTGTGTTTGCTTCTTCTCTGTGGTCTGTCCTCACCCGTGGGAAGTGCAGGCCCAGGTCCCGGCGTCTGTGCTGTGGGTTCCCAGGGTCCGTGTGAGCAGTGCACCGTGGGCCGGGGTGTGAGCTCCCGGCGGGGCCAGGGAGGTAGTCTGACTTGGAGGGGGCAGAGAACCCAGTGAAGCCAGCCCGACCCTCACCGTGGGTCAGGGAGGCCTCGGGCAACACCCCTTCCCCCGGCCTCAGTTTCCTGGTCTGCTCTCTGGAGAGCCGGCGGGGTGAACAGGGCTCATGGCTCAGCCAGCCCTGGGAATTGCACTCTTCGGTCTTAGTTAATCTCTTGCTTGTGCCCCACCTGTCAGGTGGGGTGGGGAGGGAGAGGCACGGGCCCAGAGTTAGGGGGGCAGCAGAGTGCAGGAAGAAGATAGGATAGCGGTTGTCTGCAGAGGTTTTCAAAGCGCCCGCAGTGGCCAGGCCCGAGTGCCCAGAGGCTGGGGAACCCTGGACCCCCGCCCCACACTCAGGGCGGGGGAGGCACGCAGCCTCTGCCCTCATGCTGTTCTCCAGCCTGGAAGGGCGGCGGGTCCTTGCAACACTGCAGAGGCAGGTAGGGACCCAGCCCACTGTGCAGGCTGCAGCTGTGCAGGGAATTCCTTCCAGGGCCCTGGGCTCTGCCCTGCCCTGGAGTCTGAATTTTTTGGAAAGCTTCGTAGCACCCTGGTCCCAGGGGAGCAGAGGCTTTCAGGAGGCTGGCCTGCTCCCAGGTGTCAGACAAACCCTGGGCGGGGAGCTTGACCATGGCCAGGCTTAGGGGGCAGCCACTTGCCCTCTGGGATGGCTGCGGGGCCTCGAGACCTCCTGTAGAGAGGCATGGCCATGCCCCCACAGGGAGCCAGAACGAGGCCCACCCAGAGCCCTTGCTGTCCGACGCCAGGCCTCCTTCCCATGGTGACTGGTGACCGAGAAAGCATGAACCCTGTTGGCCTCTGTTCCCCCCCTGCCACCCCTGGTGGGCTGGGACAGGGTGGAGGCCTTCTCAGGAAGCTGCCCACCTTGGCCCAACTTGCCAGCCCCCAACCCTGTGGGGCTGGGCAGGCCAGTCCCAAGGAGGTTGGGGAACTCTCTCAGGCTTTTGGCGGTGACCCCCACTGGGGAGGCTGGGGGCCGTGGGCAAGCTACTTAACCACTCTGAGCCTTGATTTCCTCATCAGTGGAATGAGGAGAATAAGGTCCTGCCTTGTTGGGCTTTTGTAAGGTGGAGAATTGTCCTGCTCACACCCGGGTCACACCCAGGACGTGGCCAGGGGGCTGGGGGTCCCTGGGCCTGGCCTTGGGCTGGGCTCAGGCTGCCGGGCGTAAGAAAAACATCCCTGACTGACGGCCAGGCCGAGGGAGGTGTCGGTCCCCACTGTCCTCCTACTGTGTGCTTGCCTGCAACTCTGCAGATGAGGGCAGCCTGGCCACTGGCCCTTCACACGGGGGAGCCCGGGGAGAGTTAGGGCCTCGCGCGGGGGCGTTTCCCCCACCCCAAGTGAAGGCCTGTTTTCCCAGCGCGCCGTGTGCTGGGCACCTGGTGGTGCTGCTCAGTGGCTCTTGGACCAGACGCCCTTGGGCCTCAGACAGGAAGGTGCACTTTCTCATCACCGTCCTGCTGGAGGGGAAAGTGACAGCTTGGCTGGTGGCACGTGTGCCCTTGTCGTCGGGAAAGGGCAGCTTTCTCAGGGGCTGCCTTGCACCCGAGCCTCCCCCTGCCCGGGGCGCCTGCTCAGGCTCCACCCTGTGATGGAGGGTGTCTCCCTGGGGCGTTGGCACCTGCTTCCCTCCCAATGCCCCAGCCCTGCTGGCACCCAGAGCCCTGTGCCCAGGCCCTGCGGGGCATCCCCAGGAAGCCTCGGGCCCCTAGCAGGGCTGGGGAGCAGTGGAGGCGCAGCACGGGCAGGAACAAAACAAAACAAAAATCCACCCCCCCTCCCCATCTCCTTATCTGTGTCTCGCAGCCTGTTGCAATTGCTTGCGCGGTGCCGGGTTGAGAAATGCGATGGAGCAGATAGTCGCCCAGGTGCCGAGCCGTCCGGGGCGGTCGGACAGGTTTGGTTCCTGCGTGGGTGGAGGGCTCTCTCATCCCGGAGAAACCTGGCCGGAGTTCACTGCCGCAGGAGGGGCTGCCACCTCCTGCCTGCCCACCTGGCTCCTCGCGGGTTCCTGGGAAGAGGGGGCCTTGCCCAGAGCTGGGGCCCGCCTCGGCCCCCCTCCTGTAACCGTGGGCTGTCAGTTACTTCCCGCACCTCAGTTTCCTCATCTGCCCCAGCGGGGCTGGGGGTTGTAAGAGGACCGTCTGTCTACAAGGATTGTTCACAGTGAGCACGGAGGGTGGATTGCAGGCCGGGGATGGCTGTGTCGACGGGGGTGGGTGAGAGCCCCTGAGGCCCTGGTGAGCCCCCACCCAGCTGTGGCTCTGGGCGTGAGGCCCTGCGAGGCCAGGGGATCGCTGTAGGGGACACCGTCCTGAGCAGATTTTAGATAGGGAATGCCCTATCCAACCTGAAGTCGGATTTCTGTTAGCCGGAACCTTCCGGAACACAAATGTGCCAGAAGTAAGCAGAAAGGGCTCCCCTCACGTCAGAGCCTATGTTCTTAGAAAACTGTGTGTAAATCCTGGTTTCTTCACAAGTTTGTTGGGTCTGCCCTGGCAACCTTCGACCTGTCTCATCACAGGACGAGAGCGTGTGGGCAGCTTGTAGGAGACCTGAGGTCAGCAGGGACAAGTGACCGCCAAGGAGGAGGCAGAAAGGACCAACTGGCCTGGGCAGCTCAGGAGGGCCGGGGGCGCTGCCGTCGTGCGCGGTGCCCCGGGAACATGGGGCGGTGGGTCGTGGGTGGGCTGCGGAGCCTGGGATGCTCTGGGCAGGCCGGAGTAAGGTGTGATACCCACAGGCGTTTTCACGGACAGACCCGGCTGCCTGCCACCTGGGCGCCGTCTTTTTCAGAGCGTCCCCAGGCCGTGTGCCCCTGCTGCTGGGCGCACTGCCCCGGCCAGGTCCTGGCCCAGGAGGAGCCGAGCGTGAGATCCGCTCCCAGGTCGGAGCTGAAACAGCCTGGGTCTGCCCAGCCCGGGGTGGGTGTCCTCGCCGTGAGCTGGGCAGGAGGCCAGTCAGGCTGTCAGTGGCCCCTTTCAGGCAGACAGTAGGTGACGGCGCAGGGTGTGGCTGGGCTGAGGGGCAAGACATGGGCAGCTGCAGTCCAGAACGGAAGGGTTTCCGTCAGCCTGGGCTGGGGTGGAGCTTGAGGGAAGGCTTCTTGGAGGAGGTGACTGCATGCAGGTCCGGATGAGGGAATGGGTGTGGGAACAGCGTATGCAGAGACTCAGAGGTGAGAGAGGAGTTCTGGGTTTTGGTGGAGAGGTCAAGGGCTGAGGCTGGGCAGGTCTCAGAGGTCCTGGACAGGGTCTGAGCTTGACCCTGTGGGAGCCGTGGAAGCGTTGTGTGTGAGAACCAAGGTTCAGTTCTAGAGACTGCTCCAGGAATCCAGGAACCCGGCTTTCCACACTTCTGTTGGGGTGCCGTTCCAGCAGAGTGGCGCTGCTGCCAGGCTCTCCCTCCCCTCCCCTGGCCCTGGCCGTCAGACCGGGCAGGGCCACTCAGTCCTGCCGGAGACAAGCCGTGCCCTGGGCAGGCCTGGGCCAGGGCTGGGGTCTCCACGCGGTGGTGGCTGTGGCCTTGGGAACGTTGGCGAGTCTGAGCCTGGCCTGTGTGTGAAGGTGTGCTGTGCACGTTGGCAGAGGGCGGGGTCCCCGCGATTTGCTGCCGTGGGCTCAGGGGGAGGGATGGGGTCCCAGTGAAGGATAGGGGACGAGGTACAGGGGGAGCCTTGTGGGCCAGGCTGGGATCAGCCGAGGGGCTCACACGCCCATGTGAGGGGCATTTTCACTAAGCTTCGTGTCCCCTGCTCCTTGCCGTGGCAGAGGGGCCCGTTCAGTTGAGGGAGCATTTGTTGAGTGCCTCCTGGGTACAGGAGAAGTTCGGGGTGAGGCCCAGGAGGAGATGCAGGGCTGCAGCCAGCGAGTGGGGTGGGTGGAGGCCAGCAGAGTGCTGGGTACAGAAACGGCTTTGGGGGACCTTCTTGGGCCACATGCAAGTAAAAATGAGGAAGGCGAGGTGTTCCTCTGGTCCGGGGGCTGGGGGTCCCCTGCTCCACCTGAGGGGGCCTCAGTGCCGGATTTGAAAGCCACTGACCTCACTGTACAACTGGGGAAACAGGCCTAGCAGTGGACGCCTGAGGCCGTGCAGAGCCTGACACCGGGGTGCACGGCTCTGGCGGCTTTGATGGGGCTGCCGTGGGCTCTAATGTTTTGGAGCGGCCTCGTGATAATTATCTGGCAATCATGAGCTAATTAATTGCTGTGGGTGTGCCGGGCCCCGGCCCCCCTCCCTGGGCACTTTTCCCATCTCTCTTCACCTTCTCCTCATCCGTCTTCACTCTCTGGTGCTCCTGCCCACCTGGCTCTCGCTGCCCTGCCTGGGCCCTCCTCAGCCCCCCAGGCCCTGTGGACAATGGATTCCATAGATCTTCCTCCTCATTCTCCTCTGGGCTCCCGCTCTCCCAGGACGCGGAAGCGGCTTTGTCTGCCTGGGGGTGCTGGGGGGCGGAAGACAGGGCCCTGGGGGAGGTGGCTAACCTCCCTTCTCCCATTAGGGGCCCTAGATTGCCTTTTCCTGAAGTTTGGTAAAGGAAGACCCCTCCCTTACTCAGCTGAATACACAATAAAAAACCTAGTAATCATTTGTGGCCTGAATCCCGGAGATGGCAGGGTCCACGTGGCCCTGGGGGCTGGAACAGCCGTGGTTGGGCCCTGCGCTGGTGGGGGTGGGTGGCTGGCTGGGGTTGGGAGGTCCTGTGACAGCCCTGTGCCCTGGCTCCAGCCCCAGGCTGCCTCCTGTCCGTTTCCTTCATGGGCTGGCTCAGGCCGTTTGTCCAGCTGGGCAGGGCAGCCTGCAGGGAGCTCTGGGTGGGCCTGGCCTGTGAAGGGAAGGGGCTCACACAGCTGAGGCTCCTGGTCACCCCAAGGGACAGGCGGAAGGTTCTGGAGCTGCCCAGGGTCCCATGGCTGGAGAGGGGGCCCAGAACCAGGTCAGGCATGGAGC